>NW_023505332.1:0-4000 GCF_004664715.2 Peromyscus leucopus | reverse complement strand
AACTTCGTCATCATCCAGGTCCCCAAGCTCATCGTCACTACTCTCTGAATCTTCCAAGTTCTCCTTAGCTCCTTTTGTTTTCTTCATATTGCTGGAAACAAACACACAAACTTCAAAACTTGTAAAGGAAGGCAGTGTTTTCTAAAGTGTGCTCAGGACACTAAGATCACATGATTTCTCTGGTCTCCTGTTCTGATGAACAATAATTTGGGAAATACCAGGAAAACAGGAAAGAGAAGGTTGAGTTTTACCTGGCAAAGTCAATATCATCCTTTCCAGGAGTGAAGCAGTTATCATCTTCCAGTGTGTCTGCCCGAGAATGATACAAAATTGTAAGAGATAGCAGAGGACAAGAGCGATATACATTATACCCCGACAACTGTAACGCAGAATCAGGATTTCACCACAGCAGAATGATGTCATTAGGACTACTGCTTGGTGTGACTTATACAGACCTATGAGCTCAATGAAATCTCGAAAATAAAGAACAGCTTTATTTTTTACTAAGTGTAGGCTGTGACAGTGACATCAAACTAAGCCCTTCCATTTCATGTATTGTTCATCTGATGACATTCGGTTAAAGAGTCCCAAGCTCTATGGATAGTGAAGACGGAAACCATCAAAAGGCAGAGCGTTGCCACTGACAGAAGTACGAGATTATGAGCAATAAACAGTCTCTGTCTCATCAGAGACTTGGTCTTAGGAATGAAACACTCTTGCAAATAGAATTTTCTCCCACATTGTTCAAAGCATAATAATGTATTCTTCTAGAACAGATATGAGCAAGTTACTACGTGTTATTTCTCAATCTTCCACTATAATCTGCAGAGCAGTGATTTCTAAAAACTAAATTCACTTTTTCCACTAATGTTCTAAATTCTATTAATAGTAATAATTTTACAAATTGAGTCAAGAAAAACAAATTACCAATCATATTTTCAAATTCTTCATCATCAACATCTTCTATACTATCTTCACCTGCATTGCGTTTCTGTTTCTCTTTAACAACAGCAACTTTCTTATAATACCTAAAGTAAAATGCACATTACATATCTGCATAATTTATGACTAAAGGCAAATTATAACTCTAAAAGTGTGTTATTGGATATTCACATGAGTAAAATTTGTATTTAATAAAGGAGTGTTTTGAGTTAAAACAGCTATCAAGTTTTGAAATGTGAAGCATAATAGTTTACTTTTTAAAGGGTCTCACCATGTAGCCTAGGCTGGCTTTGTACATATAATCCTCCTGCCTTTGCCTCCCGAGTGCTGGGATTACAGGTATAAGCCACCATGAATGAAGTAGGAAACACTTTCAAGATTTTAGTGTCTTACAAGTTCATTGTTCAAACTCATCTTAATGTGGCAGAGAGGGCTAAAGGTGTTTGCAGAATGTTGCCTAGCATGAACAAGGCCCTGAATTTGATCCCTCACAATCCACAAACAATGAAAGAATTGCATAGGAAAAGGCTGGTCCAACCTCATCACTAATTATCTAAGGATGAGAACATAGTGGTTCCATATGGCTTCAGATCACAACAACTTACCAGTTCACCCAAAGTCACAGTGAAACTTCCCACTTTCCAGACGGCATCAACCCACAAAATTATTCACAGTAAGTTCTTTTTAAAGCAATTTAAATTGAATTAAGTAGTCAACGAGGCACTAATAGCATTAGTAGTAATTTTCGAGCACTACAGCTTCACAATGACCTTCTCTGGTTCTGCTTGAGGGGTCACGGCCTAGACAAATTATTCCAGTTACTACTATAGGAAACCAACACAAATAAAGACGGAAAGAATCACTACCTAATAAGAAAAGAATTCAGGTGTGGTAGCACATGGGAGGTGGAGGTAGGAGGATCCCAAGTTGGAGGCCAGCTTGGACAACATACAGTTTCCAAACAAAAGCCTAAAGTTCCACAAAGTCAGATTCAGAAACCAAAATTTACACACTACATTATTAAAATACTCAAGCTGACCAATTTCACTAAAATTTCGAGGAGCAGAATTAATAATTTAAATTTCCTTCAAAAAAAAGAAATGGACACATACCCTGGTCTTTTCAAAACAGTTCAATATCAATAAAGTGCTGTATCAAATATAAACATTTAAATAGCCCCCAAGGATACTGTATTAAGTATCTTACCTGTAGAAAAAAACTTCATCCACTGGGATCTGGCTTTCTTCTTTCGCAAGGAACTCTTTACTATTCACTGCAGAAATGAAGCATTTTATTATGACCATTCCCCTGTGCCACTCAAGCACTCACACTCTATCTAACGCACTGGCAGTTCTGAAATCTTAAACAAGACAGTGGAGGAGAGGGGTCCAGCAGGGCAGAGGCGTGTGTGGACGAGTCTCCACCCCCAGACTCTGGGCTGTCTGTAGAGAACAGGCAGGACACAGGCACCGTGGAGGAACAGGCTCTCTCACTGTTCTCCAACTGCACTCAAGACACACGTTTCAAGAGAAAGAAAAACTATTTTAAGAGATTTACTTTTATTTGGATGTATGGGCACGGGCATGTGATTGCAGGTGACTGCAGCAGCCACAGGTGTCCCAGGTGGTTGTGAGACACCTAGTGTGGGTGCTGAGGACCAACCTGGCTCCTTCCTTTCCCAGCGCAGTGCGTGCTCTTAACCACTGAGCTCACCACTGAGCCCTCAGAGTTCTTCTGAAGTTGCCACCCTAACCCCACTTCTTGTTTTGTTTTTGAGACAGGGTCTTCTTTTTATTAGGATAGAATAGGTCAAGAATATAATTTGTGCAGCATTGTCTTTTGCTATCCTTTGGTTTCAACTGTGCAGACTCCGTGCTTACCAGCGAGATTACGGACATCCGTTATACAGTGTTTCCTCTTGGGCTGCATCACAACACTGTCGGTGTTTTCTGAAAGGTAAATCATGACAGTCTGATGCAGTTGTCTGTTCATTCACTCACGAAACCCCAGCAACGGAAACCAAAGTTACTAACTGGAAGCCGCATACCTTTGCCTTTGTGGAGCTTTGGATTTCGGTAAACAAATCTATCCAAGAATCTCATGAGTGTGAAATCCTGCAGCGGGTCGCCTGAATACTGAATAAAATTGCCCTGAAAGGTGGGAAAATGGTGGAGGATTTATGGATTTCATAAAAACTTAAGCTGCTGTTACACTGCATCTGAGGCACACGTGAACAATGAACACCCTTCAAATAGTCTTCTCATGTGTACCACGCTAACAAACTAAACACACAAACACGCACGCTTTATTATGCACTGGTAATTTCATAGGCAGTATTTATACGGAGACTATGTAACCATTCTGGGAACCAAACACTGAAAAAGTAATCCCAGGAGTGGAGGCGAGCGCCACCTTCCCCCGAAGAGCCGGCTCTAATAAGCAGCTGCTGTGTGCTGATGTGCCGTATTTCCATCATTCTGGAGAAGGACTATTTGTTCTCTGTATGACAAGTCACTGGTCCTCAACAACGGCAGCAAATACAGCTTCTACATGTCGGAAAACTGTGCCATCAACTACTGATGATCAAAAACCACAATGTTTACATATTCTTAAGAGTGTGCTAGACTCACCTCAAGGATAGTCTTCGCAAAAAGGGCCACAGAAGGGTGGAAATGCTCAGATAACTATAGAGAAAAATGGGAATGTCATTATTTCTAAGGTCAATTTTTAGCAAAATTACAGGTTATCTGAGAAAACTTGAGAGCTAATACATAAGAAAGTGATCCTCAAACATTTTGTTTTCCAAGCCACATGTACACTTAAAAAATCTGTGATATAAGAGCTTCCACATAAGTGGGTTATTTTTAAATTTATTTATTAGAAATTACAGCAGTAACATTTTAAATGCTTATAGTTCATTTAAATTAATAAATCCAGGGGCTGGAGAGATGGCTCAGCAGTTCAGAGCACCTGATGCACTTGCAGAGGTCCTGGGTTCAGGTCCCAGCTCCCACATGGTGTAACTGCCTGTAACTCCAACTCCAGGAGATCTGACACC
>NW_023505331.1:0-35000 GCF_004664715.2 Peromyscus leucopus | reverse complement strand
ACTGTCGAGGAAAGGGTGGAAATGCTAATGCATGGTAATATAAAATGGTAAGCGAGAAAAGACAAGACTTGTCCAGGAGAAATAACTTAAATGCACATTTGCTTTGGATGCACTGTTGTTCTGTTGAGGCTGTATATATTTGTTTATTTAAGATGACTGAAAGTGCAAAGAGAAAACATGCAATCATCTTAATGTACAAAACGTTATATGCACTCAAATGTTATAATTTCTAATATTTTTAAAGTTTATATTTGAGTTGTACAAAGTTAAGCATTAATCAGATATTTCATTCTTTCATAATGTTATCGTTTTCTTAAATATTATTACAAAAATTTAAGTCTGTCTAATGGGGAGTTTTTGAAACTGTCTACCTCACTATAGTACAAATTTTGACAACACTAAAGGTATGAGAGGTCGATTGATATTCAAAACATTATATGGTATATTTTCTTGGATAATATAGAATCTGGTTAATACCATTTTATTAAACTCATTTTCCCCTTAATAATTCAGCCTGGTTTATGTGGATCTATAGAAATCATTTTCTAAAGGAATTATTGCCCACAGTGTTTTGTTCCAGTGCCAGACTATTTGAAGATACTATTATTTTAAAGGCCACTATCATGAGCATTGTTTTTCTTCAACACTGTTCAATAACTGTTGAAAAGATTTTTTTCATTCACAAAATTAAAGCCAAATCCCAGACCACTGTTAACACTGTTGATAACCCTGTGTCCCATTACACGGTCTCCAGAATCGAACCAGGACTTCCTACAGGCTAAGCATGTGCTCTACAGCCAGCTGCATTTCTGGGCCCTGCTCAGCTCCTTTAATTACTGATTATTGCTCACTTCTATGATTTATCACAGGCACTACATACAATGTGTTTTTTTCTTTGTTTGCTATACATTGGGGAACTCTTGTATAAGTTCAAGTCTGAGAATTCACCATATGTCAGACACAGGGCTGTTGAACCTTGTTAACCCAAACCACTCAGAAACCCTACCAAGTAGGTATCACTGTAAAACTCTTTATAGAAGAGTAATTGAGGTGCAGAGAATTTAAGAAGCCTGCCTTGACCATCCAGTCAAGCCAGGGCTGTTAAACTCAGTCTTCTGGACTACAGAACCCAAGGAGTACTTGTCTACTGGTTCCATATGCTTGTGTGAGAATGTGTAGTTACCACAGTATTAAAGGATCGCCAGCTAGTGGATGGAGCAGAACCTGCACAAGGACCAGCAGCAATGCTTGCCGTCTTGCAGCATGTCAGACCAACTGGTTTGTACAGCTCAGACAAAGGCCACTGGAGAATGATGAAGAGGTCACACAGCTCAGAGTTGCTGGCTTCGGACTGTCCAGAAGGAGGGGCTGTTGAGGTCACTGCTGGGCTTTGTCACTTTCTAGCCTTTGCCACTGCCCTGGTTGTGATCTTTGTGAGTTCTCTTTGTCACAATAATGATCAATTCACAAGTAGAATGTTTTGGAAGACTGGTTATGTATAAGAAGGCTGTCCACACGTTTCCCCACAGAATCAATGCCCATGCAGGTTGTTTTCCAATGAGCTGAGAATTCTTTGCCTTTTTACCGCTCTGTCTATCAAAATACCTCGTTCCCCTGGCTTCCTAATTCCAGCCTTGCTGTGCACACCTCTCCATTTCCCCCCTGCACAAATTGGTTTCCATTTCTCCCTCTATCAGAACGTTCCTGCTTAACTTAGGAGAAACACAATCTGATTGGATTATCTGAAGATGTACGTGTATCTTAGTCCTTAATGTTAGAGATACTTGCATTTTGAGAAAAATCTTACTTCATTTGATTTCCTCTGAGTAATAATAATAACAAAATAGTAAATTCTATGCAGCACACTAGAAGCTTCAGTGTGTAAGCCAGTTAGTCATTGATGACACATGGATGAATGGAGATGTTTGTCACGGGGGAATTTTTGTGTAATGAAAAGATGAATTATGAACATTTTATTTTATCCTTGTCATTGGAAAAGGTCTCATTATGTAGCCCAGGCTGGTCCTGAATTAGTGGTCTTCCTTCCCTAGCCTCATAAAGGCTATGATGACAGCAAATGTCCCTGTGGCTTCCTGATCAACATGTTTCACATTAGTTTCCAATGTATAAAAGCAAAATACTCAACAGTGACTTTTTTCTTTAAAAAGTGGCTTTTTTGGTCCTTGTTTTGTTCATGGCTATATTCCTAGCATTCAGTGTTACATTTGACATCTAACAGACACTTAGTAAATACACTAAATGTTCTAATACTAAATACACTAAATATGTTCACAAATTCTGTTCTGTTTACAAATCTACTTGTCACATTCAAGGGAATGTGTGATTAATGTCTCTTCAACATAAGTTGAATGAGTCAATCTTCCTTCCATTCCAGAGGATGGAGAGATGGCTCAGTGTTTAAGAGCATGTACTGCTCTTCCAGAGGACCTGAGTTCAAATTCTCACATCCATATCATGTGGCTCACAATCTCTTGTGACTCCAGCTCTACGTAATGCAATGCCCTCTTATGTCCTCCAGGAATATCTGTACTCACATAGAGATACACACAATTTTGAAAAAAAATCTTAAAAACTAATTCTAGTTTTAAATTTAGCTAACGAATGCCCTTTAAATCTTGTAGAATGCTTTTTTTTTTTTTTTAAAATCACATAATCCAATTTTATTTTAAAATCCTTCAACTTTTTCTAACAGGAGAATAAACAAAACCTTCTTATATACTCAAACTTTTCATGTAAAACTAATACAGTCAGTTTCTAAGGATGGTGTTTTATAAGTTACAGCAAGTGTTCCAGTTCTGCCTGTATCTTCAGACTGGACACCAGAAGCCCAATTACTCAATTACTCATTTAGAGTCATGAGAGAGGAAACTCTTTATGTACTTTGAGAACTCTATTTCTTATACACACATGGTACTTTAAAAATGTTTTAAGTACCAAATATACACAGATTGTCCCATTAATTTAAAAAACCATTTTTGAATTTAGTGTGAAAGTATTGCTATTTAGATCTCACTTACCTAATTTTTTAAACTACAATTTGAAATTTCTTCGAATTAAAAGCATTAACCAGCTAGACATGGGGGCCCATGCCTGTGACTCCATCACTCTGGAGGCTGAGGAAGAGGGAGGAAGAGCTCAGGCCAGGGGTTGGAGAGGCGGCTCAGCGGACCAGGACTTGCTGTGTAAGTGTGAGGACCCAAATTCAACCCTAAGCACGTACCGTGTGTAAACCAGCCTACAATTGCACTGTGGAGGCTGGGAGGTCGAGTCGGCTGTAGGAGGATTGCAGGGCTTTGCTGTCCAGGCAGCTCAGTCAGAGAAACATGGAGCTACAGGTTCAGTGACAGGCACTGTCTCAAGGGAGTAAGGCAGAGAGTGACAGGGCAGGCGGATATCCTCTTCTGGCCTCTGTATGGTCAGCAAATGGATTTACTCATATACTATGTGCATATGTAACACACACACACACACACACACACACACACACACACACACACACACACGGAGTTCAAGACCTTGTAAACAAGCAAATGCAGACTCTGCCCAACTAGTCCACTACTAAAGAATTAAAATAGCACAAGAAAGCCCAGTTCAGCAGCAGTGGTTGCAAACCTGCCTTGGATTAGGTCAACAAAAGAAGTGACTTTTCCCTCTAATCAACAAATCAAGTCTCCTCTAAAAGTCACTAGATGAACAAGAACCCCAAACTCCTGTCTTTCAGGGGTTCCTCCCAAGGTTCCAGATAGACGGTTTAACTTTTATTCCTGTTTTGAGTAACATTCCACATTCAGTATCAAGAGAAGAGCTAATTTTCCTCACTGATTAATTGACGATTACACGTCTCAGATTCGTCTAGGGTTCTTCCAGGTGGCTTTACTGTACTGAATTAGACAGTTCTTATGCAGTTTCTACATATCTCTTCTAACTTATTACCAAACTTTCTTAATCAGAATTCCATTTTCCCCTCTCCTCCTCTGAAGAACTACAAAGCTCACAGATATTAAAATGGAAACCACTCGCTCGCTTTCTGTTCACTTCCTGCCTAGTTCTATGGTCTCCATTCTAAAGCTGTAATCATGAAAACATGGTCCTGTACTTGAGGAGTTCAGCAGCTATTTTGTGAGTTACCACTGTGTGGCAGGCACTGTTCAAGGCTCTGGGAAATGTCCCTGTAGAAGACAAGATCAAGAAATGCAAATCTAAAGCTGAACTTCCAACATTTCTCAGGCTCCTAGAAGCCATCCGCTCTACCGCCTTCTGGTTGTTACAGCTTATTCTTTCCAACTCACAACTCCTCAAAGTTCAATCTGGTTTCCTGCTTTATTTCTTTCTTCGAAAGTTCACTGCAGATGATAGGCCAAGTTCACTGGAGAAAATGGCACTTGGGGCTGCGGAGTCTCCAATCCTGTTCCTTGGAATCACTCAGATAACCCTGATTATCGACACAGTGAAATATTCAGTTGTCTGTGTTGGGATAGTCTCAAAATCCTAGAGGTCCAGGATCAACGGTGGAATATCTTTATCTTCAGGTTTGCGCCCACAGAATGGGAGAAGTGGAGAGAACTACAGAGAACATTTGTTCTGAGACACACTACCATCTCTCCTTCACTAGTTCCTAATGCTCATTGGATGCCAAGACGTGCAGAGCAAGGTTGAAGGAGATTCGGAGCTGTTCAGGGTTGATGGTTCAGCTCATGCTTTGCTTTCCTCACTTTGAAATTTCTGTTCAGAGGGAGCAGACTTTATTCTCATAAGAACTTTTGGTTTAGGCTTGCACAAAACTGTGTGTTCACTTCAGGTTTTCTCTTTTACTAGAAACCTACTGCTGGGGTTTGTTGGTGCCCAGTTCCTAGGTACTGGAACCCTGCCATTCCAGTGAACAGAATGATTTTTCCAACAAATGGTTAACAGTCTTACAGGAAGCAATGCTCTGTTTTTGTAAGTTTATTTATACTGGTTACACAGTGACCTTCAGCTAGCCTGCTGTTAGTTGGGGTTGGGGTTGGGTTGTTAGTTGGCAATGAGAATGACTCAGGCTGAGCAAGGGCCTGTCCAGTGGTTAGAGACCCCTGTGGTGTTTGCTCTGAGCAGCTCTGGCTCTTAGCACCCTCTAGATGACCTTAAAGTTTGAATTTGGGTGTGTGTCCTGAAGCCTTAGCTACTAACTTTTTTTTTTTTTCACATTTAAAAGCTCTCCATTGTTTGTGACCTTTTGGTCTAAGGGAAATAACGCCTGATCAGCAGCAGAGTCCTTCCTCAGGTCAGACTTTACATGCACAGTAACCACATGTATTATCTCCCCAAAGATATGAAACAGATCAAAGTGTTTCTCCCAAAAAAGCATGTAAGAAAGGTATAGAAAAATCTCTATCTAGAAAATCTACATAGCAAATCTAGCTCAGCCTTTATAGGCACCGCACTGGAAGTGAGAGTGAGGGATGGAGCATGAGGTGGGAGTAGAGAGGAGGGAAGGGGGAGGAGAGCCTTTAAGGACCTGACACTAGATCAAATGGGTTCTTTTAGAGTTGTGTCATTTAGGACTATCAGCAGAGATGTTGACATACTGTGCAATCACGCACGAGTGTTCACATACACACACACACACACACACACACACTCATGGATTTCAAAAAAATTCACGATGACCCAGTATATAGATAATATTAAGCAATTATTAATTATATGATGATTACAATTATAAATAATCACCATGTAGATGTCTGTGGAGGCAAGAAGCAAACATTGGAGTTATAGGCAGTTCTGAGCTGCCTGATGTAGTTCTGGGAACCCACTGTGGTCCTCTGAGAGAGCAGCATCCGTTCTTAACAGCTGAGCCATTTCTCCAGACCTAACGTATGTTTTTGACTGGTGATGCAGTAATATTAAAACGTTCATTTTAAAGCATCATTCATTCATTACATAGTTGTGTATATCTTTTGTTCATTTACCACTTGGCAGGTTTGGTGCTCAGCACTATGAATGAATATAGATTTAAATAAGAATGTCTCTGAAAGAAAGTTGTTGGAATAATTGCCAATGCCATTAGCAATGTTATTGACCCCAAACAGCATGCTGAAGAGAAGGAGGCAGGTTTCCCTTGTACAAAAGGACATGGCATTTCCCCAAGTTTTACTGGTCCATTTATTCTCATTATTTAATTTCCCATCGATAAGACAAGTTGCCAAGCTAAGTAATAATGTGTGATCATAAAATTATTTTTTCCATGTAAAATAGTGATGCCTTTGAGAACTGGTTTGTGATATATACATCATATTAACCTGCAAAGCAAACTCACTTAGACTTATATGTTTTAATAAACTGTCTTAAAAGTTTGGGCATGGCCATAGCAATCAGTCATACTACATTATGTTGGAACAGTGAACTCTGGAAATAGATTCTCATATAAGCCAAAGCAGAACACTCATATTAGGACCAAAATAGAAGAAAAAAACAGGTACAGCTCATGGGATCAAGTTCTTCTGTTTAAAACTGAAACCCTACAAACAACAGCAACTTAAACAATATTCTTTATTCCTCTCATAAAAACCAAGAGCACAGCCTGGACTTCACCATTTCCTTGTGCTGTGGTGATTTCTTAGTCGCCAGGGTATGTCATCATTTAAATTGCATGGTTCCATCTTCAAGTTTGCCACATGGTCCAAAATAGCAGCTGGAGTTCTGGTCACCTCATCTGCGGTGGAGGAGCAAGAAAGAAAGAGGAAAGACAAGAAGAGGACACGTCCCCAGCCCAGCAGGGTCGGCAGCCTTTAAGGAGTTTTTTCTGGAAAGCCCTCCAGACACACTTCCATCTCACTGGTTAGTCTTCTGTCTTTAGCTTCAGCTGGCTACAGAGGAAAGTGGACAGCGTCATTTGTTTCCTGGCCACAAAATTTCTCTGAATAGAGGTTCTGTGATCATGAAGAAAAGAGAAAATGGAAGTGTGTGTGTGTGTGTGTGTGTGTGTGTGTGTGTGTGTGGTGCTGATGGTCTGAGAATCAACAAGATTAGCATGTATTGCCAGTCTCCAGGTTTTTGAACCCAGGACCTCACCCACGTGCAGCAAGTGAGCAGTGACAGCACCCCGTCCTTTTTGTTTAAAGAAAGCGTCTCTCTAAGATACAAAGACCAGTTTTGGGTTTACTCTATAGTCCCAGCATGCCTTGAACTCCCAATCCCTGCCTCAGCCACCAGAGTAGCTGGGATGATAGGCCTGGACCCTGGCCAGCTCTGCAGTCTGTCAGAGAGGATTGACATAATTTGTCCTGCCTGTATGGGACACATCAATGGGAACACAGAAAGAAGAACATGGAGGGGGCTTTCACTGTCTTTAAAACCAACCAACCAAATATATGCTTCTCTCAAGTATGAAGATGAGTCATCCTGGATGATTGTTACTGTGCAGTACATCTCTAAGATACTGCTTTCTTGAGTTGCTAGGGAATCCAGACCAGATAAGAGGAGACAGTCCCTGTCATCTGTGGGAGCAGAGGGTCCTTGGGTCATTATGTTTCCAAAGAGCGTGTCAGTGAAAGGGTTAAGGGTGTGGGACCTCCCTGGGGCTAGAGATGAAAACCAGTAGGCTGGGGTACTATTTTTATTGTGTTGACACAGATGCATTTCTTAAAGATTTATAAGAAACTTTTAATTTTTCAAAATACTCTGTTCCTTGCTCTCCCAAATTCCATTTTACTTATGTATGTGTTGTCCACACTACAGCCTCATGGGGGAGAGCAACCATAGAAGAACTCTCTTTACTCTGAGGTTTTACATACACAAGGAGCACTTTTACTGAGTTCATAAATTACTGCTTACCAGCAAGTGTTCCCCAAAGGAACTAATCTTCAGAAAAAATTTGGGGGTGGGGGGTGAAGGCACTAGACACGCGGAAAGAAGGAACAAACAACGGACTGAATTCCAAGAAAAGCAGGGTACCTACCCATGGCACCACCAGCGATATTTATTTATTTATTTATTTAGCCAGCCAGTAGTCATTCTGAAAGAAGCCAACCTCAGGTGTCATTCATTCATTCATTCATTCATTCATTCATTCATTCATTCATTCATGTATTTATTTGCTTACTTACTTATTTAGCCAGCCAGTAGTCATTCTGAAAGAGGTCAACCTCAGGTGTCATTCATTCTCCATTAGAATCGTCCATTTCCCCCCCCATCGCTCCGCCCCTTTGAGATAGGGGCTCTCAGTGGCCTGAGTTCTCTAATCTCCAGGCTAGCTGGCCAGGGAGGCCCAGGGATCCGCCCAGCAGAGGGGCTGGGATCACCAGCAAAGCACTCTGTGGCTTTTTTTTTTTTTTTTTTTTTTTTTTTTTTTTTAAAGTTGAATTGTGGATGAAACTCAGGCTTGAGCCGCAGGCATCTTCCAGACCTAGCCAACTCATTTATTGATTTATCATATTAAGTGCTTTTTATGCACGCCTTTCCAACTTCCTCTGTCTACCTGTGCTGTATCCTAATCTGAGAAGCTAAATAAAAGGCCTGTGGCGAGAGCCAGTGAAAGGCCCAAGCTGGCCCCGCAGCAGGCCATCCGATCCGCACGCCCGCCCATGGCAGTCAAACCACTGTGTAATATGGTCTCCCAAGCATCCCAGAATCTGCTCCATCTCTTATCACTGACAAAGCTTGGATTTGCTGGAGGAGAAAAAAATGCATGCAATCTAAAAGCGCTCCTCCAGTATCTGTTTTGACAGCCGAAATTAATTGTACACTTTCGGAGCGTTTTTTGGCAACTCTTTCTAATGACCCGAACTGCCGCCTCCTTCCTCCACGGCTTGGCAGGGCTCCGGCCTGGGGCTGACAGCGGCGGCGGGCGGAATACAATCCACACGGCCACCGCGCTGGCTGCGTCAGGCTGCAAGAGAGGACGCTGCTGCTCCCACTGAGCAGTGGCGAGGAACGAGGTTGGGTGTACTCCCGGCTAGCAGACTCACAAAGCCGATTAAAGCAAATGTGATAATTGTCTTGAAGAGGAGCAGAGGCCGCATCCTCGCCTTTGTCTTCCAAAGCTAGGCGAGCGCTTTGCTCACCGGGTGGCTCCTGCCGCAGAGACTAGAGCCTGTCCCTCCGCGCGCTCTCGGGGTTGGCCAGAAGAGGGAGCAGCTTCAGTGGAAGATGAAGTTTTCACAAGGGTCTGAGAATGACACCTAGCTCCCAAATCGCTGATTCTAAGGACCAACACTGCTAAAACTAAAAGCGATCATTGAGAACAGAAAATACCAATTTTTTGTTTCGGCAAGCTATAAGCCCCTTTAATTGTGTAGGAAGAAGCTTTAACCAAATATCCATTAATTACTTGAAAGTCCTAGCATCCTTGGTACTGCTTTTGTCCTTAACAGCATCCTGCTCATCCAGTCAGCAGCTTCCACCTCTCTATCTTCTCAGCGCCTGCTCTGGTTTGTATGAGCGTTCTCAACAGTCTACTAGTAAAGGCTTGGTTCCAAAGATGGGTAGATTGGGAGGTAGTGCAGACCTTTGAAGGGTGGAGCCTAGTGGGAGGTCTCTAGGTCATTGGGGAGTGTGCCCGCAAAAGGGATTGTGGGATTCCTGCCTCTTTCTATCAGTTCCTGGCTCGAGCTGAAAAAAACTTCTCAGCTACACACAGTGACCAGGATGTGTCACCTCCTCCAGAGGCACAGATTATGCTTGGTGACACCATGAGCCTCTGAAACGTGAGCCTTCCTTCTTTCTTAGAAGAAAAGTTCCCCATACTAATGCAGATATTAGAATTTGAAAATACAGAAGGCGTGAGTTCTGGCCAGAAGGTGCTTTAGGTAGTTCAGTGTGAGGGGCATGACGAGAAACACCTGCGTTTCCTCCTCGCTGGTTTCTCTTCTAAGTAATGTATAATGAAAATAAACTGAGGGCTAAATATTTATCTTGGGTAGGGATATTTTCTCCTTTGAGTCTTCTAAGTCTTGGCAAGAATTTCTAATGAGGATGAACTCAGAGTAGGATTTGATCGGGAGGAGAGAAGTCAATTTGACCTTGGGAAAGTAGAGTTGCTCCCTACAGGTGAGGATTGGATGGAGGAAGAGACAGGTTAAAACAACATCCATCTCTAACACTAAGAGACAGAAGATGGGGACAGGAAATTTGGACCAAGAAGTCTTGGTGTAAACTCCAGGAGGAATAACAGGAATCCAAAGCTGAGGCAGTCAGGACTTACTGCACAGTACTGAGGCCAGAATGATCACCACACAATGGAAATGCACTGAGTGCTGGATCCTTGTAGAACAGAACTCAAGTACAGGGAAGGCCCCAGTCCGTATCTTGTGACCAGGTGAACTGTTGATCACTCCCTGTTCACTGCCCAAGTGTCCTCAGTTTGTTGGTGAACTGCAGCCACACTATCATTGCAGGTGGCTGGTGGTGAAGAGCTAATGCCCAGAGAGGAAGAAGGATAGAGTTAAGAAGGGTGGTTGTTAGACAATTAATGAAATGAGATTAGTGAGAAGTGACCCACAATGCACGTGTCTTGTGACAAGGAGGGTGGTGCACAATGGGTGAAAGAGACCTCAGGAAGAGGTGAGACACCAGGGATGTGGCAGAGAATAAGAGCTAGTGCTCACGAGATGGATGGATTGCACACTGGCAGAGGAAGCAGAGCTCCTGACAATGAGGAGGAGGAGCAGTGTCTGGGGACGGAGCTTGGGACAGACTGTCCAGGGAAAACAACGTTCTAGGAAGAAAGTGTGGAGGCTTTGGAGAAGAACCACAAGCAGAAGCTCCTGGGGTTCAGCTAAAGGGGGGCAGGACACCAGCGAGGGAGGACTTAGGGAGTGGAAGAAAGACAGAGCAGAAGACGCAAGCAGGGAGCATGGATGGGTGGGAGGATTTAGCTTGTGATGGGCAAAGCAGGGAGGACAGATGACTGTGCCCAGGAGCCTCCACTCTGCAGGGTGACGACAACCTCAAGCATTTAAAAAGAAGATGTATTTTTGTTTTGAATTGTGCGTGAGTGAATGTGTGTACATATGATACATATGAGTATAGGTGTCCCTGTGGCCAGAGGCACTGGGTCCCCTGGAGCTGTAATTACAAGCAGTTCTAACCTGCCAGCACATAGGTGGTGGGAATTGAACTTGCAAGACACATTGCAAGAGCAGTGTGTGCTTTCAACTGCAGAGCCACCACTCCAGCCCATCAAAAGCTGAAAATCGGAGTGATAAGGCAGTAGGGAGCTACAGTCAGGAAAGTACTTGTTCTGTTTCAGATTGGGGAGAAGGGTCCTTCTGGAAAAGCGTAAGCTGAGATCAAAGCTAAACACAGGTACACACTTTCAGTTCCAACATTCAGGAGGAGAGTCATTGCAGCCCACAAGCTTGAAGTCAGCCTGGGCAATACAATGAAAGTCCATCTCAATGAAATAAAATATAAAATACATTAGTGTCAAAAAATTGGAGATAGTTGATGGAGGTCCTGAAGAAAAGAACAAGGAATTTGCAGTTGCACAAGTGGTGAACAGGTGAGGAAGAGCATTGCTCCAGGCAGAAGAATGAGTTTGAGCACCCCGAGGGAGGTGTGGCCAGCGTCAGCTTCTTTAGGACTGTGGCAGTGGCTGAGGCCTGCCCGCAAAGCTGCATGCAGCTAGTGCATTTTCTTTCATGGTTCACTGTGCACAGCCACTCAGAAAGGTACGTGTTTTACTGATGGAGTATGGCTAGAGAAACCCTGAATATGGGCAGAGTGATGGAATGAAGGAGACAGAGAAGCTGGGTGGGGGAGGAGAAGGAAGAGGAAGAAGATGAGGATGATGAGAGAGTAGGAATCCCTCACGTGACAAATTCAGACTAGAAAGAGTAGCCAGATTTCAGGGACACTTAAAAGATCCATTAAATGGCAATTTGGATGCAGAAGGTGAGGGAGAGAGAGGACTCAAATATTTTGACTATGAGGAACTCTTTGGGAGGGCAGTGAAAGGAGACAGCCCAGAAACAGAACTTCAGCGATGTAAGAAATGAGTTTGGTGAAAGAAAGCAGAGACAAGTTGGGAGCGCTTAAGCCTGGAGGGAGGGCTTAGATGGAGTGAGAATCTGATGTTTGGGAGGGGACAGGGAACGGGAAGGAGAAAGGTGGGGGTGGGCAGGCTGCCAAGGCTAAATGAGAGTGGTTTTGTCTTGTTCTAAGATGGATGGGGAAGCCTGGGTATATTTGGTTTTGATGGGGTTATAGAAAACAGAAGGAAAAAGCTGATGAAAAATGAGGGAGTTTCTGTGGTCACCAGAGAAAGCAAACACTCCCAGCCGATGCTGTGGTTCTGGGCTCAGGCTTACCACCAGCAGGTACTCTGATTCCTGGAGATGGTGGTGGTGAGGTGGAACCCAGGAAAAACTGTGAGAAAAAAGGAAAAGAGAAATTTCAAGGAGGCAGAGAGTAGCTAGAGAGAGAAACGGAACTGGTGTGTTTCCAGGTCAGAACCAGCAGCGAATAAGAGAAGAAAGGGCATGTATGGCTCAAGTGGACATCAGACAAGCAGGCAGAAAGAGCAGTTCCTGTAGCTTGTCAGTCCATGGCTTCCGGAAGTGGCTGCTGTTTTGGCTTTAGTGGTCTAGGTGAGCTTTGTTCTCTTTTGGAGACCTGGTCTCACATTGGAAAAGAGGAACAGATGAAGGCATTTCTCTATGTTTTCTGTTCTGTTTCTCTTAATGTGAACAGACACTTGCTTGTTAACTGTGTTACCCTCTGGTTATTGTAGAATGCTGTTCACTTAGGCAGCCAGATGTGAACTTGCTTTCTTTAACTGACTGCCTTCGTATGGTTTCCTTGTAGTGTACTGCCTGTCTCATGTACAGAGGTGATACAGCAATTATCTATGAACAGCAATATATCTAAGCAGCTGCAGTGCATATTTGATGTAGTGAAGTAGCAATTTTTGTCTTTAAAAATAAATCCAATGTTTCTCCTTCTGCAAGCCTGTCCATATGATCAGAAGCTAGATAAGGTCCTGGAACAAATTCCTTTTTACCATCTGCAATGTAAAATCCGCCTCGATTCTTGCAAAGCTCCCTTTGCATTAATGATGCATGGCTCTTATCTTGATGTATGTGGGGCTGGTGCTTCTTCAGTTCTGACAAAAACAAGTGAGCAACAGAGAATGAAGGGGCCTGAAAAATCACTGTTCGATACCACAAGAGTTCTTCTCTTCAGCCAAGTCACCCACGAGTCACATCTGAGAAATGAAGAGCATGGGAGAGATCTGTCAAGTTGACAAGCTGCAAAGTTCTTTTCTTTAAGTCAGTCTTTATGTTGACCATGGGCCAGCCTTGCACACTCTTCCACATGCAGTGGCAATTTCGTAGAATGCAGGAGGCAGTCTTTCCTTTTGTGTTTCAGAAGCTCCCAATGAACATGGGCACAAAGAATTAGAAGCTAATTCCAAGAACCAGAGCCGCAGTAACCTTATGATTTGTGCATTTAGGCATCACATCTTGGCCATCTACTCTAAAGTGTGCATTAAGCACAACAGAAAAGCTGCTCTCTTTGCCTTGATGTAAGTGGGAAACAAGAATAAATTCTACTCCTGAGTGGAATCTTGCAACAGCTCAATATTAAGTTTTGGAGACTGATTGGGTGTCCATTCTGGCAAATGCTGTGATGAGCTAACATGGGCTCTATCCGCATGTACTTTAGAAGAGGGATCCATGACCATGCCAGGTATCCAGGGTTGCATTGAAGCTAAAGGTAGTTGAATTGTGACTTCCAGAGCTGTCATAAACCAAAGACTATGGAATGCATTGCTCAGATCCTTTTAGCTATATCTTCAGGCCAGACACATTGTCCTTAGTCTGGAGCAGACTAGAGCTACAGAAAGAACCAGGAAGAGCCAGAGGCTCTGCTATGATTTGGTATGAGATATTATCTGATAACCAGCATAACCAATTATTAAAAGCAACTAGAGCTGTTATAGAATTCATTGCTCCTAAGGACTTACTCACTGACATGGACTTTGACATGGATAACTTCTCACTGGCAAGATTCATGACCAGGATCTTGACCATTTCATCCCAACTTGTAGCAAAGTTGTCCTCACCAAAAGTCTTACATATCTTTGCCAATACAACCTTCTGTTTCTAGTAGTGAATGGAAACTATCAAAAATTGAGCACTCTGCCTGGCAGTGGTGGCAACACCTATCTCAGCACTTGGAAGGTAGAGGCAGGTGAATCTCTGAGAGTTTCAAAACCAGCCTAGTCTACATAGTGAGTTCCAGGACAGCCAGGGTTACACAGTGAAACCCTATCACAAAACAAAGCAAAGCAAAGCAAAAAAACAAAACAAAACAAAACTAACCAAACAAACAAAAAGAAGAACAATGGAGCACTCTATTAACTCCTGAAACCTCAAGTTGAGTGCACAAAGAGACAGTGACTCAAGCCATCTTATTTTCGACAGCTTGGGTCCATTGGTCATTTCCTTGGTCATTTCATGGCTGACTTTCATGATTAGCATTGCCCTTAGTTTTCATTTTCACCTGCTTATACTGAGTTGAATTTTACTCACCAGGCTAGGAAAATGGTAGTTCTCACCTCTGACTGTCTCAGCATTTGAGAAAGGTCTCCACTCCAATGCCAGACACAGCACATGATCTGTTCCAGGCTGCGTTACTATTGCATCATTTCCAGATGACCATTTTTTATCCCTGTTCTACTCTGTGAATGCAGCCACATACTTCAACTCCTTTCTTGGGCATCCAGAAGCAGGAGAGCAGTGACGTATCTGGTTATAGAAGGCCCTGGATTGGCTCTCCTTCTTTGTTCCTTAAAACCTCAAGTGCAGAGAGAAATGTATTGGCAGCTAAAACGAAAATTAAAAATGTTCCTAGAGTTTGGGGGTGAGAGCAGCTTATCATAACCCTTCATCATGTTTTATGACATTCCTCCCATATCAGTCCCCGTCTTTTTTTTGTCTCCCTCTTTGGCCACCTAGATTTCTATTTTATGTGGAATATGCTTCTTTTGAAAGATGATGTTGTTTTACGAACCAAAGCAAACAAAAAGAAAAATGGAGGTGAGAAAGAAACAGAATTAAAGCAGCCAGACTCAGCCATTTGTTTTTATTCAGTAAGATTTCATTATACAGGAACAGGTGCTGTGCTCAGCGGGGATGCACACACACAGATGTGCATGTGTGCATACGTGTCTACTCAGCTGCCTGATACAGATGATCTTTTCCTCCTTAGGTGGCTGTTGAGTCAGGTGGAAGCCAGTGAGTGGAGGTCAGGGGTAGAGTCTGTGCACACCTGCTAGAAATGGCTCCTCTGGACCACAAGACTGGAAGTGTGTTAAGCTCCCTTTCTCTAGGCCTTCTGCCTTCAGAGCCTCTGCGGAGCACTAAAACTCCAAGCTTACGGAAAGCTGCCGTACCCCTCACTAGCTGGTATATCCATGTCTATTTTGCTGTTTTTTCGGAGAGCAGTGGTTTTTAGTCCAGTGGTTTTTGACTGTGAGTTTCATTCTCCTTGCCCTCTCCCACTTCTATGTTGAGAACATTTGCATGAGGCATTGTGTGTGTGTGTGTGTGTGTGTGTGTGTGTGTGTGTGTGTGGCGGTGAGAGTTAGGGAAGGGTGATTGTCACTGGCATTTAGTAGCAGGAATTAGGGATGCTGCTAAACATCCTTCAACACACAGACCGCCTCTGACAAGCAAGAGGGATCAGGCCCCAATGTCAACAGGCGGAGGTTGAGAAACCTGTTCTGAAGGAAGAGACCTCTGACCCTGCCTAATTGTGCAACAACAGTCACAACACACATTTGTCAAGCACTTACTGCATGCCAGACCTGTTCTTTGGGTTTCACATGCAAGTCTCATTTTTTTTTTTTTTTAATTTTATAATAGATTTCAAGGCAGTCGTTGAAGCCTCCCCTTTTTTCAGACAAGGTGACTTTAAGAGAGGAAGCGGTTTGCTGAAGTCCCAGTGTAAGAAAGCAGCCTGGATGGGATCTGAACTTCGTAGTCTAAGGCCATTCTTCACACCTCACCTCTGGACAACAAAGTGCTCAGTTGGAAAGGAAAGTTTTGTTTTGTTTTTCTTGTCTTGGGTAAACATAGACACCCAGAAGGAGTACAGAAGAGGCGAACTCAACAATCCACCTCTGTAATGAAAATGCTCAATCTCTTTAAATGGCTGCCCCGAGGAGGGTGGCAACCAGTGAGCATGAATGAAGAGGTACACCTGACCAGACAGGACCTCATTAATGACAGGGCACACTGTCAGGCATGCCTACGCCTTACACACACCCAGTGCGCTGATCTCCCTGCTGTGAAAAGCCAGTCCACAGCAGCAGCCAGCCCCTGCACCCGCTGAGCTACACGTTGCAAACTTCTTGGCACAGCTTCCTTGTGGAAACCATAAGCAGATTCTAAACTACCATTATCATTAATCGGGGGCTGACATTGAACTGCCCCTCCTAAGTACTGTTCAATCACTGGCCTTCTCATTCCTTTCTCTGAGATTCCCACAGGCCTCCTTAGTGTGAAGAGCACCTGAGCCTGCCCTGGTGTGTGGTCCCAGCGAACAATGGAAGCAAAGTAATCTCTGACAGAGCCAGGGGACCTTCGACATAAAGCAGATATGGGGCAACGCTAGAGAGGCCTTGGGGAGCAGCTCAGACCAGGGAAGAGGATGGGAGAGAAGCCAGGTTCAGAGGGCAGGGTGGGAGCCAGGAAAGCCAATAATCTGGTGGTGGGGGGACACAACAGAGCAAGAGGGAGCCCATACTTATCCAGACTTGTCACTTTAGTGGTTTCCAAAGAGAGGCACAGACAGGCTCCCCATCTAGCCTGGGAAACTAGCTGTACTTGAGAGAAGAATTTCAAAAAAAAGTCTTTATTCAGGAAATCTACTTGATAATTATATATTTTCAAAACTATTAATTATGCTTCAGGTTTTGTTCACTTTTGCATTGTTTAAGGGATTTAGGAAGCACCGAGAGCCTGCAGATCTTTAATCTGTCTGATCATGCATACATTCGTTCTGCAGACATTTATTGCAATCCACTAAGTGTCAAGTACTGCTCTGATGAGGGTAGTTACAGCAGTAAACAAAACAGGCTTGGCTACTCAGATAGAGCTGGCATTCTAGAGGCAGAGGCAGGAAACAAGTCAGTAAGTGTGACAGAGAAATTATTAAACTGTGTATTGAAGGACACAATCATCACACTGAAAGGTAGACTGTGGCCCTAAGAGGAGATGCTGACAAACCATATATACGATCAGGAGTTATGACTCAGAATATATAAAGAACTCCAATAACTAAAGAGAAACAAAACCCCAATTTATCTGTGGGCAAATAGACATTTCTCAGAAGAAAATATGTGATTGGACAACAAGCACAGGATAAGATGCTTAACGATATTAGGGAAACATAATTCAAAGTCACAGTAACACATCACACCAGTCAGGATGGCTACTATATAAGAAATTATAGGCAATAGCAAGTGTTGTCAAGGACATGCAGAAAATTGGAACCATTGGGTATTGATGGAAAGGCTGTCCAGTTGGGTAGCACCATGGAAAAGCATAGAGAGATTCACATAAAAAAGTAAAACTAGAATGATCATGTATCCAGCAGTTCTACTATGGGGCAGATAGCCCGAAGAACTTAGAGCAAGGTCCAAAGAGAAGTTTGTCACTCCATGTTCACAAACGCGGCTCACAGGAGTCCATGAGAATAACCCATTCACAGGAGCCAAATGAAGAATCCCTGAGTGTGGTGGCACAATGGATAATCCTAGCATGTGAGGGCTGAGGCAGAAAGAGCATGACTTGAGGATGGCCCAGCTGTTCCCGGGACTGTGTATCAAAACCAAACAAACCAAAACAAAAAACAGAGAAGCAAAGCAAGTACCTATTAGTGGGCAAATGTATAAACAAAATTTGCTGTATGTACACAGTGAACTATCAGCCTTTAAAAAGATGAAAATTCTGATACATGATCTAATGTAGAGTTGACCTCAAAAATAGTATGTTAAGTGAGAAAATCCAGTTGTAAAACAAAACAAAAACAGAATCCAATTCCATGTATATGAATTATCTCTAGTATTAGATTTGTTCATCCAAATCATTAATTCGAAGTTGCCAAGGGCCAAAGGGAGGTGTGAATGGGAAGCTGCTGTTTAATAGGAAAGATTTGGGGTCTTCTAAGATGAAAGGAGTCTGGAGACTGCACAGCAAAGTAACATACATAACACTAGTGAACTGTAACATGAATCTTAAAATGTCTTATAATAAATAACCCAGAGCCAGATATTGGGGTGAAAGCTGAAAGGTCAGAGAAAGCAGAACAGCCAGCCACTAGCTGACCTCTACGAAATCCTCAGCCTCAAGAGAGTGAGTTCCTGTTTCATCATGCCTTATATACCTTTCTGTGTCCTGCCATATTACTTCCTGGGATTAAAGGCATGTGTCACCACTGCCTGGACTGTTTTATCTCAAGTAACCTAGTACTCACAGAGATCCAGATGGATCTCTGCCTCCAGAGTGATAGGATTAAAGGTATATGCCACCACTGCCTGACTCTATGCCTAATTTAGTGGCTGGCTTGTCCTCTGATCTTCAGGCAAGCTTTATTGTGGTACACAATATATCACCACATTTTCCCTTTTTTGTCTAAATAATAAAAGAAGGTTATAACTAATATAAGAAAACTATATACAAAAGTACAATAAGTATATACAATATATAAGGCAATAAATAATCACAATGTCTAGTCCATTTGCATTTGACAAATTCAGAGAAAATACTCATTATCTTCTATTTGGTGAGTCCAAAGGATTTATCTAATTTCACCTTCTATCCTAATTTGCAGTACAACCACAAACTATCTTTTGATGTCTTTCAAACTTATACACTTCTTTAGTGAGTTTCTTTCTGAATTTGTTAACAAGGAAACTATAACTATACTAGTCTAATCTTCAACCTCCTTAGAGACCAAGAAGAAATAAATTAACTGAGTAAGCAGGAAGTGCAAACAAGCGACTTCCAAAAAATGTGAGAAATGACAGAAAACAGCTGGCTGCCTGAACAGTCCTTCCTGCAATGTTGGGGCATCCATCTTTGGCTACAGGCCTAGCATAATATGACAGACTTCATCGTGAAGCAGGATTTTCTAAAGGGCTGTCCTACCTTTGTCTTGGCAAAGGATCAAGTAGTCCTTTCTTTTGTGTCCTGCTTGTCTGCTTTGGACAGCATACTGTCAGTAGTTGAGTAAGGCACTTTCTTGCCAAGTGGCTAACTTTTACCACAAAGAAAGCAAACTCCATATGGAGTTTCTTCAATGCCCATCATCTTCTCTGAAGTAGATTGGAGCAGACATGTCTCACAGTCATAAAAAAAGGAAAAAATCTATATTATTAAAACATCTTAAAATACATATTCTGTAGATCTCTGAAGTGTTTGAAGATGACTTGTCTATCTAAAATATATTTCTGTTTAACCTTGAAAAACATACCTAATATGACTACAAGTTTGATTGTAATGATTAACTTTAACTTGCATTTCTTATATCCTCATTAGTTGGTAATAATAACTTTCAAGGACTAGCAATTTACATTACTGTATAGGTACAATACCTTGAACAAGATTAGAAATATATGTACAGTATTTTCTAACAAAATTAATCTAAATTTGTATCAATATACATAATTTGTATACAATATACAAAAATCCAATCCAATGCAAAATATTTAAAATGAGTATTGCTTTCTAAAAGTAGACTAAATAATCTACCTTTTCATCTTATCAATCTATCATCCTCCCTTTTTTTCAGAGTAGATTTCAATAATCCACCTTTTATCTATTATTTCTATATCTTTTTTTTCAGAGTAGATTCAATAATCTACCTCTTATCTATATCCTCTTTTTTCTTTTTCCTTTTTTAAAACAAGAACCCTAATCAAAGCTCCTTGTTTAGCTTTTTTTTTTCCTGACCATTATCAATTAACAACTTGTAACCAACCATCCTAAACAATGACAATTATCCATAACCCATTCAAAGATCAAAACTACCCACCCCACCTCTTGGGAAATGTGGGTGTCTTTTCTTAAAATTACTTCCTACTCTCTGGGGGCAAAGGCACTTTAGGGGATCCTGAAAAGAGAAATTTTGAGTTAATTGTCAAGTCCTGGGAGAGGTAGCTGTATCATTTGTTGTCCACTCTCTGCATAATGGGAAACTTCATGACTTGTCTCAAGTCCTTGCTCAAGTAGTCTGTGACACTGAATCATCTCAGCTAGCCATCTGAAATTGTCCTGAGCAGTTTATAGTCACAAAGCCAATCTTTGGGTGGTGTTTGTCAGCTTACTGGTATTATTATTGTCCTGATGGAATTGTCATTGTGGGGACCCATTATCTTTTTGGAGACTTCAAAGTTGATGTTAAGCAAGGTCATGGTTCCCTGCAGAAAGCTGATAGAGACTCAAACCCAAAATCATATACAGGAAGCTAGATGAAGCCTATTTTCTAGAATCAGTTAGTACTCTATATGACTATTAATATCATGAACAAAAGTTTAAAAATATATCTATTAATCTTATAAATTCTGATAAAAATTCATACCTTAAGAAGTTTTAAAGTCAAAATAAAATCAAAGAATTATGAAATTAGTGCAATACAATAGTCCTTTAATTTTGTTTTTTCTTCTGTCCCATATCAGATGGCTCTTCTGATATGATACATAGATTTTGCATTTTCTTTTAACAAGCATGCTTGGGTTTAGAGAAGGAGAGAGCCACGTTCCAACTCGAAAGCCAGCTTTAATTTTTAATTGAAGTGGGACTACATGAAGACCATTTGTGTTATGTGTCTGTAGAGAACAGCAGAAACAAACATTTAGGAAAACTTATAAAATTTTATCCTGTTAGATATGTGATATACCAATAGGCCAATTTACTCTTTTCTTGGGACATTTTCTCTGGATGATTTGTCCTTTTTCTTCAGATATCTCATTTGTCCAGTGTTCTTCAGATTCCTTATCCTTTATTTTCCTGAAGGACAAAAACAAAACCCTTTCCAACCCTAACTTTGGGATATTTTCAATCTAGTCTTTATCAATTTTGATTTATAATTTCTCTGAAATTTTTGTTCTCTATTCTATAGTTATTCTATCACTCTGAGCAGTAGGCTTTTTACAATAGGCATTAGATTCTTTAATTGCTCTGAGAAGGATTCTTCTTTGATGGCAGGATAGGACTAAATTGAATTTGTCATGGGAGCCTGTGAGAGGTCCCTCAGGGAGCTTCCCAATGGCAATGAGAAAGCATTACCTTGCCTGTCCCTTGTTGATCTACATTCCTTAGTCTGGTGTCTACATTTACCACACCTTCTGCATAATCCAGAAGGGAGGAGAGATCTGTTACCATTGTTCCTTGAAAAACATTGTAGAAATACCATGTTTACAGCTCCCTTTTAGGTGACCTTGTTTACCACAATTAAAACAACTGACATTACTATTTCTCTTCAAACCTCTGGAAATCAGCTGTCCTATCCAAGCATCATCATGGTCATGAGATTCAATGTTATCCCAGATCCATTCCTCCAAGGGTGCTGATTTTACCTTTAACAGCCTAATTATCGGTTTGCATTGTACATTAGCATTTTCAAAAGCCAGAGATTCAATTATTATCTGTTTAGCTTCTGAATTTGATATCATTCTATGTACTGTTGAAGACAATCTTTGTAAGAAATCAGTGAAGGTTTCTTTTGGCCCTGTATAACTTTTGTAAATTACTCAATTTTCTTTCTTACTTCTTCAATTCTGTCCCAAGCTTTCAAGGCTACTGTGGGCATAAATTAGGCTTTGATCATCATATAAAGATTGTCTTGTATATCAGCATAATCACCTTCTCAAGAAGTTGATTGGTAATTTCCCTACCTCTAGCCCAACGGTCTTAGGCTCATCTTTCTACCAGAACCTCCACTATAACTGGGACCAGCCTCTAAGACAGCTGTAAACAAATCTCTCCAGTCTTGAGGGATAATTCTCAGTTTACCACGAATTTAACATTTGCTTTATGAACGGAGAATGCATACCATATGACACTATAGCTTCTTCGATCTCCTCAAATCTAACATTTGCACAGGAGTCCAATCAGCTTGTGCACAGCCTTGAGCACTTGGCAGTTCCTGTAAGGTTACTGGATAGATTAAGGTTGGCTGCTTGAAAGCCTTAGGCTCTTTCTCTGTAACCATATAATGCAGTGCTGAGATTGGTTCACCTTTAAATTCTTCTGTCTGGGTCTGAATTTCTCTATGATCTGTTTTAACAAGTTTTTCTAAAATTTTTATCTTGGCACTCACATTAGCTAATTTTTAAAATGATAAAGTGGAAATGATCAAACAAATAATATTTATAATTAATATCTATCCCATCAACATTAATTATCCTCTCATTTAGTTGTTGCATTTTCAGACCACCTAATGTGTTATCAAACAGGGACAAAACACCCTTCGTAGTAAAAATGTTTCCCATTTTTTAATGTGGGAAAAAAATTCTCTTTGAACTAATTTCTCCCTTTAAAAAATCTTAATTGACTCACCAACTCTGTCGAGTGCATAGAACAGTAGAAGCCCAAGCATGTTTCAAGTTGTGGTAGCAGTCCAAGATGGAGATCCAGGGAGAGCCCACAACCAACCAGGAGAGAAGAAATGAAAGATCTAGTCATCTGGATCCAGCTGGTTAGGGACTCCAGCCTACATGGGATGGAGATTCTGACCACATGCAGGACTGAGCTGGGACCTGCAAGGCCACAGGCAAGTGAAGTTTTTGTGAATTTGTGCCACAAACATTGGGTGCCAGATGTAACAGGAATCTTGAAAGGTCTTATAATAAAAAAAACCCAGAACCAGATATTGAGGTGAAAGCTGAAAGATCAGAGAAGCAGAACAGCCAGCCACTAGCTGACCTCTATGAAATCCTCAGCCTCAAGAGAGTGAGTTCCTGTTTCATCACGCTTATATACCTTTCTGTGTCCTGCCATATTACTTCCTGGGGTTAAAGGCATGTGTCACCACTGCCTGGTTCTGTTTCTGTCTTGTAGCCCAGTGTGGCATTGAACTCACAGAGATCCAGACGAGTGATAGGATTAAAGGTGTGTGCTGCCATTGCCTGACCTCTATGCCTAATTTAGTGGCTAGCTCCTTCCTCTGATCCCCAGGCAAGCTTTATTGGAGTACACAATATACTACAAACTAGCACTGGAAAGGATTAAGATGGGTGGTTTTGTTACTACATGTAGCCAAACATGAAAATTAGTAAACAGTGACTGTTAGAAGATGGCGCATGCACTGGAAACAAAATGGAGCTAGTGACAGGGAAGAGGTATCCAGGTTGGTGCTGCAACCTGAAATGAGATCTTTAAGATAGATTCACTAGCAGAGGGACGGTGGTGTGAATGCTTGGGGAAGTAGAGTGCAAGAGTGCAAGGCTGAGGCTGTAGCTAGGACTGTGCCTAACAGTGTCTTGGCATCTTTGGAGGGGAGTGAGTCAAGCCAGGCAGGTAGGAAAGCCTAGGCTTATGCTGAAACATCCCGAGGATTTGGCTTTTCTTGTGCCCAAGGCCAACCTGCAGAAAAGCATGGGATCCTCTATCTGCTGTGCTGAGAGGGCTACAGTGGGTGACAGAGGAAACTGGGAGATCAACAGCATCTACCACAAGGATCCAAAGGAAAGAATGTCCCTTGGCTCCGAGGGACAGTGGCAGTTCTGGAAAGTGGCTGGGCTCCAGGTTTAAAACGGGAAGAAAAAGTCCATTGAGTTTCTGGATGAATTAGAAATGTGTGGAAGAAAAACTGAACTATGGGTGATCCCAAGCTGTTTTCATCCCAAGCAACATAAAGAACAGGGTTTCTGTCAACTGAACTGGGCCGAACAACAGGGGAGCAGACATGAATGAGTCATTTGAAGTCAGATCTTGTAATCACACATTCTACAGTGACCTGTCAGGATATAGCTGGAAATGGGTGATTAGGTCCCAGCTAGAGGTGTCAGTGGAGGAGTAGAGAAACCCTAGGCAGGAATGCAGCAGGTTTGGAAGTGGTCCTCTTCAAAGGAGCTCCAGATAGAGGCACAGAGATATGCCAGGCATCCTAATGCTGCCAATTCTGGGCCCAGAGGAAAGGAAGGATCAGAACTGGAGATGTAAAGAAAGGCCCAGATGGCTGGGTACAATTGACAACCCACATCAACAATTTGCAAACATGGGCACTGCCAGGTCCAGGGGAGTGACTTTCTGGGTCACATAGGCAGTCAGTGGTGAGCTGTTATGGTAGCACTCCGCACAGGAACATGTCTATCTGGGAGTCACAAACAGGAGGACATTCACACAGGGGAGGTAGATAAGGTCTTTCTTTGTAATTACAAAGCACCTTATGTGACGTAAAACTGACAATGCAATAAACAAAATGAAGGAAAGAGCAGCTGCCTGTGGGTCCCAGCTGTTCATCAGTGAACAGTTAGCAGGTTAGGGAAGAGCGCTGAGTATCTTTGAAATAAGCTTCATCAGATGTATTTTCTGTTCAGTTCTATTAAACACTCCCCATTTTCTCAAATCCCTTTATGATCCCCATGCTGTAGGATGTTCTGTATGCTGTGGATGTGTTGCTCTGATTGGCTGATAAATAAAAAGCTGATTGGCCAGTAATCAGGCAGGAAGTATAGGCAGGATAAGCAGACAAGGAGAATTCTGGGAAGAGGAAGGCTGAGTCAGTAGACGCTAGCCTGCCGTCCAGGGAGCAGCATGTAATGGCGCACAGGTAAAGCCAAGGAACACGTGGCGACTTAGAGATGAACAGAAATGGGCTGAGTTTAAGTGTAAGTGCTAGACAATGGTAGGCCTGAGCTAACAGCTGAGCAGTTTTAATTAATATAAGCTTCTAAGTGATTATTTTATAAGCCGCTTCAGGGTCCATGGGGCTGGGCAGGACTGGAGAAAACTTCAGCTACATCCCCAGGCCCATGAAATTCCTGGAAGTGTTTTGCACACTCATGGTGAAGAAGTTCTTAATTCCACCAGGTAGAATAAACAGTATTACACAACTAGTTACCACCAACATGATAAGCTAAGTGATGAATTGGTTATTTAGATGTAGTCTGTCCAAAACAGTAAGGCTTAGCATAGTAGTTTTCTTTCTTTCTTTCTTTTTCTTTTTCTTTTTCTTTTGTAGCTTTCTTATCTTACCGATTAAATTATATTCTTCTTAAATATTTGAATTGATTTTTTTTTTTGTGTCTCTCTGTGTGTATGTACATCTGCACGTGGGATATCTTCAGAGGCCACAGAGGGTGTTGTGTTATCTTGGGCTGGATTTACAGGCAGCTGTGAGCCACCTGACATGGGTATTGGGACATGAACTCAGGTCCTTTGGAAGAACAGCAAATATTCTTAGCATTGAGACATCTCTCCAGCCCCCTCCAATTATACATTTTAAAAAGTTCTTTTTGGATTTATTATTTTATGTATATTTGTATTTTGCTTGCATGTATGTGTGTGTATCAAATGTGTACCTGAGGCCTAAGGTGGCCACAAGAGGGGGTCAGATTACCTGGAACTGGAGTTAAAAATGGTTGTGGGTGCTGGAAACCAAATCTGGGTCTTACGGAAGGACAAGTTCTCTTAACCATGGAGCCATCTCCCCAATGTCCTTCCCCTCCCCCAGCATTCATTAATGAACTCCCCAGGTCACATCCTGTTTCTGCTATCATCACAGATCTGTGAGGACAGCCCCTGTTTAGATCTTCATAAACTCCCCTCTACACAGTTATTTTCTACAGAAAACAGCCAGATGTTGAAGTTCTCAAACAAAAACTCTGGTGTGCTGAGCTCCTTTTCTAAGACAATAGAAAATTTTCCTCTAGGAAATTTGTGTTTTCAGGTCATCCAGGGAATGTACGAGAATATCTGCTTCCTCAAGACTGTAGCCATTAAGTGTTGTAATATCTAAACATTGCTGTCATTTCATCAGCCCCAAATCTTGGGGATTACATATTTTTGTTAACAGCAAAATTATCCAACTCCCTAGGGGTGCTAATTACTATGCCTTTCTGCTTGTAAATACTCTTTTTATGTTCATTTCTTCATGTGGGTCCCATTACATGGAGAGCATGGACGCTGTGGCTCATCCAAAGACCGCCTGCTGACTTTGTTACGTTAGGTGTCAACATGCTAGTTTGACTACTGCCAGGCAGAGCTCTTCTGAGGGGACTTTGAAGTCACAATGGTGGTCTTCAAGTTCTTTTAAAAAGTATTTTTTGCAAAAGCTTAATAAACATATGGATACATATGCGATAGTTTATCAAAATTTTTTGGCTTTTTTATTGGCTTGCAATTTTACATTGTTGTCCCATTCAATTAAATCAAACAAGTAATTTAAAAATGATGCATTGCTTTCAGGTGCTAGGAAGATAGTTCAGTGGTTAAGAACACTGACTACTCTTTCAGAGGACCCAAGTTCGTTTCCCAGAACCCACACAGCAGTTCACAGCCATTTGTAACTCCAGTTCCAGGGAATTGATGTCCTCTTCTGGCCTCTGTGGGCACTGCATAGAGGGGGTGCTTAGACATCATGCAGGCCAAACACCCAGACATGAAATAATAACACTTTGTCACACTACAGCTTCCATGACAAGATGGATTTTTCTTTTTCTTCTTCTTTTTTTTTTCTCTTAAATTTTATTTTATTTGGGGGGTGGGAAGTTTCAAGGTCAGAGGGTGGATACAAAGGGATGAGAAAATGAATGGGATGGAGGTGCATGATGTGAAAGACACAAAGAATAAATAACAAAGTTAAAAAATAATGAATAAATCTTTAAAAGGGGGCTTTCAAATGCTGCTTTGCTTATTGGTTTTAGGGACTATCAAAAGTTCTTGATATTGAAAAAGGTAAGAGTCAACAGATCAGATCCACATGCATCTAAGACAAGCAGTTTATTTCCTTTCATTATCATTCTGTCCACATGTGCTAAGGTAAACAGTCTACTTTGTTATGATGATTGAATGTATCTACTCTTCAATAAAAATGTGTTATGTTCACTATAAACAATCAAGTAGTTTACACAGAGCTGAAAGAAGAAATTGTTTATGTTTGACTCAGAGACACGAGGCAAATTAAGGCTTAATTTTCAGTGATGGTGAGAGGTGAGGCTGGCCACCAATCAATGAACATGGACACTGTTTTTGTTTCATAACAATTGTTTATCTTATCCTGGACTATGTTTGATATCATATCCCTAAAGATTCACTGTGAGACAGCCTGGTGGGCAAAGGCACTTGTGACCAAAGTTGATGGTCTGAGCTGGATCCCTGGAAACTCACATGGTGGAAAGAGAGAACTGACTCCTGCAAGGTGGTGTCCTCTGACCTCCACATGTGCTCTGTGGTACGTACCAACCAACACGAGTAATAATTAAATGTTAAAGAAGAATTCATGGGCCCAAACAGGCACACATATTAACCTCAGACAGATTGTACCTTGAGATTCTGGCACTCGAAATGTGATTACTCACAGAGGAATGACTTAGTGCAGGGCATTGGCTTGGAACTGCCTTTATCATTGGGGGATTATTGGGAATGTGCAGAGCAGCTGATCTGGAAAAGGCTTTAAGCCCGAATCTTTGGTTTATGGCTTTTACTCTCTACAAACCTTAAGTTCTCAGAGTCACACAGAGCCTGACACAGTTGCTGAAACATGGCTCCCCAAAGCAACCCCTTCTGGTTTGTGATCTTGGGACCTCATTGCTAGTCTAGCAGTCAACAATGTTTTTCTGAGGTATAGGACTGCCAAGCCAGCCTCACTCAAGATACCTTCCCCTTCCCTCATTTCTTCAAAGAACTGGGCTTGAGTATTTTTAAAAATCTTATCAGATTATCTTGCTTAGTGATGAGTTGGCTGTCAGTAGCCTCTTCAACTGACCCTACCCGCAGGCAGTTGCTAAATACTCAATTTGGCCAGTAATTGCCCTTCCCTTTCACTTTCTTATGGGGTGGCCTGTTTAGAAAGCTGTCCATTTAGTGGAACAGCTTCTAAATAGGCTGCCTTGCCTTCAACAAAGCAAGCCAGGTCAATTACATTCAATCCTTGCAGTGTGTGGGCGCTTTTGGCTTCAAGGCTAGATCAGGTAATGCTCCCTGTCTGACCCAACTTGACCCAACTTGCAAGGGTGTATTTACTCATGACATTCAGAGCCTTTTCTCTTTAAAGGCACTGGCTACTGAAAAGTATGCACTGACCCGAGGAGAGACCTGTGCCCCATTGTTATTCAGTCATATCTCAGGTAACAAGAAAGGTTTAACTCATCATTTTTATGGTGATATTTTAACAGCAAAATACTGCTTTTATGGGTATGTTGTGGTTAGGTTACACGATGAGACTGCCTATAAAACACTTATGTGCATATTTAGCAGCAAGTTTGAATTACTATTTACTAGCTGCTTTTTAGAGATTAGGTAGAAATATTTTAGAAAGCTGTTCTTCACGACTCAACTTCTTTGCAGAGCTGTCAGAGAAACCTTCAGCGTATTCCTTCAGCAACTGAGAAACTTAATCTAGCCAAACTTTTTTGGTAATTAATACAATTGTTTTGGCCTTTAGAATTTCTTAAAAACCTTTAGAGAAAAGAGGCTCTGAAGGCTGTCCAGAAGAGAGGGATGCAGGGAGAAAGAGGAAGGGCAAGACATTGTGCACAGGATGTCTCCCATGCTCCTCCTTCCCCCAAAGAAGCACCTATAACAGAACGGGACAATGGGACTTGGCTACTTGGCCTGCTAAAGGGAACTTTATTATGGATGTGGCTGGCCCTCCCTTACTATTGTGCTTAACCATACGTGTGCACACACTCATACTAATGTCTATGCAAGGACACAAACGCACAATGAGTCAAGGGTTTGGGAGTAGAACAGACAGGATTTCAGAGACTCTGGGTGAATATTTACAACTGGCCTTCACTGGGCACTCACTGTGGCTCTGGGCACAGAGCAAACCCCCCTCCCCCCTGTGTGTCACCAAGGGACTCTAGCATATGGTGAGTGCTGTTAATCATTGCACCCTTTGCAGATGACAAAAATGAAGGCTCAAAAGATTAAAACTTGTGTGAATTATGTGAGTTTCAAAAACACCTGCCCTGCATCCTGAAGTGTATCTCATGGTTACTCCTCATGTTCCCTTCTGCTAACCCACTATGGTTAGGGTGAGATTAATATCTTTGAATTAGGATTGCCTCCATCAAGTGGGCAGGATTTATGCAATCACTTGAACAATGAAAGATCTCTACCAGTAGATAACCTGGAGAATTGAATTGCCACATGCCTGGAACTTCAGTCATTATACATAGGACCCACCAAGCCCCCACAGCAACTGTTTGCTCCATCTCTCCAGAGAACCCTGTCTCACACAGAAGAACTACCCAGCGTAGATTTTCTTTAAAACTGTCAATGACCGTGAACTTTTCTTCTAGAATGGCCTGTAGCTTGTTATTTTTTCATCACAGAAAGCTCTGCCCAAGTTCCACCAGCACTGTTTTTCTTTTCTAGTTTTGAAAATTTACGGCTATCCCAGTTTCCCAGACTCCTCGCATCTTTCCTTCCTTCGTCCCTCCCTCCTTTCCTTCCCTCTCCTCCTCCTCCCCCTCCCTCTCCTCCTCCCTCCCCTTTGTTCTCTCTTCCATTATTCCTCTTCCCTCCCCTCTTACCCTCCCTCTCCCCCTATTCTTTCCTTCCTTCCTCCTTCCCTCTTTCTCTTCCATCTCCTCCTCCCTTCCATCATTTCTTCCTTTCCTGGATCCTTGAGGCAGATCTCAGTGGCATAGGCTGGCCTTGCTCTCAGGACCATCTTGTTTTAAGCCTCCCAAATGCTAGTGTTCCCGGTGTGTGGCACCACGGCTCCTGTTGTTAAGAGTGGACTTAACAGGACTGGAGGTGGGAGTCCTAGCTCTTGACATGTGCCTGGCCCCACTTTCCACCTGAATCTTGTCCCCTCAGTCCAAGCGTGCAGACCATCCTGCTCCTGAGGAGGTTCTTCATGTGCCTTCTGGCACTGGGAATGGCAGTGTTCTTAATAACAGCTTCCATGTCCTTCACCTGTCAGGCTTGTGTGGGCTCCTCTGGAGAGTTTCTGCTCTGTAGGGTTGTTTTAGCTTCCTTCCAGCACATTGCTTTGTTTTTTGTCTTCATTGCAAGTACCACTGGGCTATCCCTCCCATCTTCTTCCCTCAGCCACAAATGCACCTTGGTGACATCTGTTGTTACTTTCCACTGCTTTCCCATATCTGGAAAATCACCTCACCTAAACCGGACCTCAAGAAACTGCCAGTGAATGAATAAATGAAGAGAGGAAGGAATGTACTTGGTGTTAAATTTACTCAGTCTGGGAGGCAGAGGTGTGCAGGTGCGTGATATCCTACTGGTGAGAGAGAGTAAATTACACATTTTTGAAGGTGCATTAACTCTTCAGGCCCCTAGGGTATCATTTAGTTCACTGGAATAGTAATTTACTAAACGGTACCTTAGGGGCCTAAAAAAGTTAATGCACCTCCAAAAGTTTCTAACTGACATCAGGGAGTAGTTTATTTACCCAGCAGGATTTGACCTAATAGGTCTTAACTCTGTTAAGAGAGTCTTAAGGACTTTCTCACTTTCCCACCTGGCATTCCCCACTGTTAGCGTGTATCTGTTTGTGGGATTGGTTTCCAGTCGCTGTATGAGTGTGCACACAATACCAAGACCCAAGAAAGACTGCTACCTACAGCATGTGCAACAGCTTCCTGCATACTTTGAATTTATTGCAAATAACCGTGCATTACAATCCATTCAACAATGCTATTTTAGTGACTTCTATATATGTATTATGAAACTGTTTAAATAGTTCTAATTTTATCTAATAACTGTATCCTAGGTATTAGAGAATGGAATGTATTCTAGGCATTTACTAAATCTATAACCCCTGGTTTCCTGTTTTAATTCCTTCATTTTACATGGATACGATGCTTTGAGCCCTAATCTCAGACATCTTCAACAAGACAGCTTCATCTTTTTTCTTTTATTCATTATGTCAATGTTATACTATGTAGCATGTCAAAAATGTTTCCTCCCCTTCTGAGTTTCAAAGAAGCCATTCTTACACAATTGTGAGGACATATCATTATATGGATGTTACAGGAGCTGGTCACATGTCCCTTCCTACTTTGGGGTTAAATGGGTTGTGATTGTTCCCAGTAGTAGATATAGATATTTGAGGAAAAAAGACTATGGTAGAGTTTTCCAAATAGAGATGAAGCCACTCAGTCAAGACTCCTGTTGTAGACTTTGAGACAATTCAGTATGAAATGGGTTAAATTTGCCTTAATCATAGAATGAGGAGTTTGTCCAGCAAGCAGTATTGTGTATCAGTTGTAGACAGCAAGCTAGTTTTGAGACTATTACTATGGTGTGGTACAATCTTCATAGGGTCCTTTAATTATTTAATCACATTTTTTTGTTTGTTTTTCTTTTAAATGTTGTAGAAAAGCTTCTATTTTTTATATTTCAGTTAAGATGGTAATTGAATACAGGGAGGGCCAATGAACACTTAGGGCCATTTGAGGGTACTATGGAAACCTACTACAGTAGAATGCCTTAAAATATATGCATATATGAAAGAAATCTAAATGGAGTCATTGAATGATGGAGGAGTCAAAGCCTCAACTAGATACCTTCACCACTAAATGAAATACCCATTGCCAGGAATGGTTACATCTAATTGAGTTGTTGGCCAAAGGGCCCCATGGAAACCCCTAAACAACTCACAGTGTTGTCCAGGCTATTGATTGCTCTCCACACACTGATGGCAAGGCCCCATTACTGAAGACAAACACTTGCATATCTCATTGAACACAGAGGAGTTGAGGTGGTGTCTAACTGGAGCCTTCACCCCCACTGACTAGTGCTTATGGTACTGAGATGAACTCTCATGCAAACTAGAGGAGAAAGGTAAACACCAACCCAGCTACAAACCTTGCAGTCTGCCATGGTGACCAGCCTGAGTGATACCGGTGTAACAGTGCCCCAGCACCTGTGGGAGTAACCAACTTCGGTCACATTAGATTTAAGACCCACTCCATGAGATGGAACCCACGCCTGACACTGCTCAGGTGGCCAAAAACTCGAGAGCAGATAGGCCATGCGCCTGGGGGAAACCAGGTGCTATTGTTCTACTGAAGGAACATATTAAAAAAATGATTCCTAGTGACATTCTGCTATGTCATGGATCAGTGTCTCACTCAGCCATCATCACTGAAGCTTTCTCCTTCAATCTATGAGAACTAGCACAGAGACCCACAACTGGAAGATGTGCAGAGAATGAGAGAACCTTGGAGCACTCAGTCCTACATTGGATATCTTCATCAAATCCTTCCCCCCAGAGCCCAGGGAAGTATGTGGGAGTGGAGGCAGAAAGAACGTAGGAACCAGAGGGCATGAATGACACCAAGAAAACTGTTTTCTAGACACAACAGGAATGATGCACATGTGAACTCACAGAGACTGTGGCAGTATGCATGTGGCCTGCACAGTTCCAAGTTAGAGTCTCAGTGTTGAGAGGGGGTTGTGAACACAAACTCCCATTCCTAACCAAGAAGCTATCTCCAACACAAGATGAACCCAGTGACATCTTTGGAGACTTTTTTGTCTAATATTGCTTTTTCTTTAACCTTACTGTTCCTTATCTTATATATATATGGTTTCTGATCTGTGGAGTTTTGTGTGTGTGTGTGTGTCTATGTGTATGTGTTTCTCATGTCTTTGCTTTTTGAAAAAAAGGTTTTCTAAAGAGACAGAGAAAGAAAGCATGGAATTAGGTAAGTAGGGAGGTGGGAAGATCTGGAGAAATTAAGGGAGGGGAAATCGTGATCAGAATCTATTGTATGAGAAGAATTTATTTTCAATGTAAAAAGATGGTAATTGAGTTCAGTGAATGTGTTCTTTGACCTCAAGGATGTCATTCTGGATAAAAAGAAAATTTCATGCCTGGGAAGACAGTTCAATCAGTAGAAAATAGAAGCACTTGCCACACACCCCCCTCCAAAAAGCCCCTCTGACCTCAACATTTATGCTATAAATAATAAAATAAAAATTTTACTCACTAAATAGTAAAATCAATTGAGATGCTGAAGAACCATCTTTCAATGTCATGCTGGTATTATTTTCTTCATTTTTTTCATGAAAGATATGCAGACTATGATTGACTCATTCTAAAGGTAAGTCTAGATTGTACCAACAGAAAAACACTCAAAAGCAAACTAACCACACAGATCCTGAGTACTGGAAACTGTGGGTGTGGAGCTACAATTCACAGGGATTCTTCAATTCAGAATTGATGCATTTACTCAGCTTGTGCATCATTTCAGTACTAACTCAGAATCCTTCCCTTCAGTTAAAATGCCGACTTGTCCCTGTCATGCTAAGAAGGCATGTTTAGCATGTGGGCTTCAAAAGTGGATTTTTTTCTGCAACTCTTCGTTCATGTCTTGTATGAACAACATGACTTTATGATGGGGAGAGTGTTTGAAGGGCTTGGCTGAGTGCTGCTGATGTTAGTACCCTTTAGTACACTTGGCTGGTGTCCTCCAGGGACTGGCCTGGGTCTGTGTTCTCTACAGATATAAATGATACTGAAAATATCCATGGTTTTACTTTACCAACTGGCATTGTGCAGGGCAGAAATTCCCAGCTGCTTAACGGCTGAATTTGACGTATAGTAGCTTTTGTCCTTTGCTTTTCCCTGTCTTCACATTTGAAGGCTGCTCGCAACTTCATTCTCCGCTGGTCAGTATGTGGCTGAGCTTTCTTTCTCTGACATTGGGAGTTGAAAATGATCTAATAATTGCATAGACAATGAGCAGGCTCATCAGGAACTCTCAATCTGAGTTGTTTTAGGGAGTCTAATTTTATTTTATTTTACATTTATTTGGTCTCCCCAAATGACTCTCAGAGGATGTGGAAATTGCTCACCAGATGAACACCAGAAGCAAGACAACAACTGGCAAGGGGCCAGCACTAATTCATTCAAGGGGTCGGCACTCATTCATTCAAGGGTCCATCACTTATTCATTCAAGGGGCCAGCACTCATTCATTCAAGGGGCCATCACTTATTCATTAAAATGTGATTGAGTGAAAAACGACCTGTTTGGAGCTATTCTATGTGTTTGAAAATATTTGAATGTCACTTACATTTGCATAACCTAGAGACCTTTTTAGCTGAATTCCTCTGCTAGATAAAACTTTCAATCCTGGTGAAAAATCTTGGTTGATTTAAGTATATACAGTTTGAAAATGACCCTGTCGACTGTATAAGTACTGATTAAGCCCATAGGTAAAATCTCTAAATTCATTGGGTAGATGCAGGGTCCCAGAGTGTCAGGATAAGTTGGCATCCATTGCCTTTATTTATTGTTAGATATTTCATGCTTTCAGGGAATTTGCTGGTAATTTTCCTAAGATTTCATTACACTGAAGAAGTACCTATCCATGTGTGAGAAACTCATAGTTAGCCTCAAGTAACAAATAGTAATCGTTATTTTACACTCCTATTTCAATTAGCCTTAATCTTTTGTTTGCATAGCCTTGCAAAGCTGTAAAAATATCAGTCATTATAGTTTAATTACTAACTATCATCCAGGTGTCTAACTCCACTTCCTTCTAAACAAGTTCCTTCTTTTGATTCATTCTGCAAAGCCGCTCTCTGTCTTCTCTAAGGATGGCGGTAAGCTGCTCTGCTGGGCTCTGTAGGTCACAACACAGGCTGCTTTGAGTCTGAGTTCCTTCTAGTGCCGGAGAGTTATTGCTGCCTTTGCCTTTGCCTTTTGATTCAGCCTGCGTGCCGCTCCACTTCAGGGCAGAACCACACTTGGGTTTTATATAATGACAGAAATGGAATGCTTCCTGCTCTCCTGTTTATTTAGTAAAACATTTTACATTCCTGGATAGATACCAGTCTGTCATTA
>NW_023505330.1:0-7000 GCF_004664715.2 Peromyscus leucopus | reverse complement strand
AACCCAACTACTCTGAGTGCTCAAAAAAACCAAGTGTTGGATTCACTTCCAAAGGAAGAGGTGCATCTTAGAGCAGACAAACAAAGACTGGGTTGAAGGGAGATAACCAAGGAGCTAAAGAGTCAGATCCCCAGTGTGGTGGTTTGTGTTCCCCAAAATATTGTGTACCTTAATAAACTTATCTGGGGTCAGAGAACAGAAAAGCCACTAGTTAGGCAGTGATAGCACATGCCTTTAATCTTAGCATTCCAGAGGCAGAAATCCATCTGGGATCTCTGTGAGTTCAAGGCTACATTGGAAACAGCCAGGCATGGTGACTCACGCCTTTAATCCCAGGAAGCAAGCCTTTAATTCTAGGGAGTGATGGTAGAAAGCAGAAAGGTATATAAGGCGTGAGGACCAGAAACTAGAAGCATTTGGCTGGTTAAGCATGTGGCTGGTTAAGCATTTGGCTGGTTAAGCTTCCAGGCTTTGAAGCAGCACAGTTCAGCTGGGATTCAGTCTGGATGAGGACTCAGAGGCTTCCAGTCTGAGGAAACAGGACCAGCTGAGGAACTGGTGAGGTGAGATAGCTGTGGCTTGTTCTGTCTCTCTGACCTTCCAGTATTCACCCCAATAACTGGCCTCGGGTTTGATTTTATTAATAAGAACTTTTAAGATTCCTGCTACACCCCAGTGAAGAAGAAAACAAAGGCCAGAGTGATCTACTTATGACTTCCAGAACTTGGTCAGATTTAGTCAGAGGTCAGCTCAGACTTCCTTGCTAAGTATGGACTCAAAGTTTGGATTGTGAAGCTAAAGCAAAGTGGGATGACGTCCATTGTTTCTATTTATGACTTTCGAGACACTGGGCAGATCATTTAAGTCAACTAAGCCTCAGTGAGCTCATCTTTACATTAGAGATAGCAGTCATAACTAGTTATTCAAACTTATAGGAGTAAAGAATAGTAGGGCTGTTACCAAGGGCTACAGGTTGGCATAAAATTTTACTTCTGCTCAGTGCATCATTTCTAGGGTTCTCCTCCAGAGCATAGTGACCATATGTTAGCAATATCATAATGTCAGTAGTACTGCCCACGGCTCAAAATGGGACTCAAAGAAAAATGGGAAGAGTGCTACAGATGATATAGTTTGCTTTCAAGTAACCTCCATATAGGTTTCTATAGTGCTTATACTAACTGGAGTTCCCAACAACAATACATAAGGGTTCCTTTCCCTCTCTGCTTCCTTGCGAGCATTTCTAGAGTTTTGTTTTCTTAATGATGATAGCCATCTTGTAGTGTAGTGAGATGGATTGTTTTCTTCAATGTTGGGGGTCAAACCCAGGGTCTTGAACATGATGGTTAAGCATATCTCCAATTTATAACACTAACCTTCAGAATAATGATTTTTTTAAAAGACAATTACTAATAATAAAATTTATACAAAAATTAACCAAAATTGTGGTGAATCCAGAAAGCATATAAAAAATAAGAATACCATAGTAACATAGTCTTGTAGAGAATCAGATATTTTTATTAAGCCTAAGTGCGGGAGAACACTTGGAACATCTTACATAAGTTTTCTCTATGATTTAGTCTATTATTGGGCCACACTCAAAAACTTTGTATCTGATGTGTCACACGACTTTTCTACAGTTCAAGTAAGTTTAGATTTCTTGGTAGCAGCCTAGTTATTGTATTTTCTCATTGTCAATAGGAAGCTCATTGTAAAGAAAATGCATATCTGTAGTCTATATTAGCTTCTAGCTACTGTAACAAATGACAAAGAACTTTGTGTCTTATAATAACACAGTGGTAATACAATTATCTTATCATTCTTGTGGTTAAAAGTCTGAAGTGGATTCTGCTAGGTTAGACTCACAGCACTGGCACAGCTATGTCCTTCTGGAAGCTCCAGGAGACAGTATGTTTCCTTGTCCTTTTCAGCTGCTGGAGGCTGCCTGTGTTACCTGATTGGCCTCCCTGTCTTCCACTGTCACAGCCAGCCCATGATATAATTCAGGATAATTTTCTGTCTCAAGGTCAATTGATTGGTGAGTGTCATCCTCTTTGTAATATCGACAGTGGAGTCACCATTATAGGAATTAGGGTATGGACATCACCCCATCACTGTGGCAGGGCATGGCACCATTATTTTGCCTATCACTAACTCCTTTAAAGTGTACTGAGAGAGTGAAAGATGTTTATTAGCATGTATAAAGACTCATGTGTGTCAGTGTGCAAACATATGTGAGAGGCAATTAAGAGATGACAATTTGTCATGGACCATTGCACATCACTTTCATGGCCAATTCTGGATATCAAAGTGCTTCTGATCACTTTCGCCACGTATGCCCACAAATTAAACTTAATTTGAATGGTGTTTTCTCAGATGTAGGTAGACAGTTCATCTTGAGAGAAATATAACCCAATTTGGCTTCAGCAATAAAGGGAAACTTTCAGCCTCAGAAAATGGGCCAATGGGATCATATTTTCTTTTTTTCTTTTTTTTTTTCTTTTTTTTTTTTTTTTTTTGGTTTTTCAAGACAGGGTTTCTCTGTGTAGCTTTGCGCCTTTCCTGGAACTCACTTGGTAGCCCAGGCTGGCCTCGAACTCACAAAGATTCGCCTGCCTCTGCCTCCCGAGTGCTGGGATTAAAGGCGTGCGCCACCACCGCCCGGCAGGATCATATTTTCTAAGTGAATGAATAATCACAGGCCTAGCTCTGTTTCTTCATGATTTCCCTTCTGTTCCCCATCAGGTAACAGTTCTCTGGCTGCATTATCTCAGGGTGACAAAAGTGTTTTAATAGCCTCTGAGCATGTGCCTTCAGGGTCAGCCTAAGTCATTTAGCACGTGTAAGTCACCTGCCCACACCTGCAACAATCATGGTGGCCAGGAGAAGGACCTTCTGCCACTAAAGCTGACACTGTGGAGTCAGCTCTTAGGGTAATGACCTAAGGAAGGAAATAACACAAATGAAGTTCTTTCCAGGTGAGTGGGTACTGTGTCCACAGATAACACATGTTCACTAGAGCCAGATAGCAAATAGTTGGCATTAAAAAGAAGGTACGCAGCCATCAAGATGGCTCAGGAGGCAAAGGCACTTTTCTTCTTTAAGAAAAAAGATTTGTCTTAGTTTACATGTGTGGTAGCTTGAATGAGAATGGCCCCTATAGGCTCATATATTTGAATGTTTGATCCTCTGTTGGTGAAACTGTTTTAGGAAAGATTAGTAGGTGTGGCCTTGTTGGAGGGGGTGTGTTACTGGGGGGGGGGGTTCAATCTCTCTCTGCCTCTAACTTGTAGAAAAGATGTAAACTCTTACTACTGCTTCAGTGCTATGCCTGTCTGTCTGTCTGTTCCCTACCATGATGGTGGCAGACTCACCCTTTGAAACTCTAAACAAGCCCCAGTGAGATACTTTCTTTTGTAAGTTGCCTTGGTCATCGTGTCTCTTCACAGCAAGAAAAAAATGTAACTAAGACAATGTATATGAGTTTTTAGTTTGTGTGTATGTCTGTGTACCATATGCAGGACTGGTTCCCATGGAGGTTAGGAGAGAGCATTGGATCCCCTGGTACTAGACTAATAGACAGTTGTGAGCAGCCATGTGGGTGCTGGGAGTCAAATATGAGTCCTACTCAAGAACAAGTGCTCTTAGTCACCGCAATCTCTCCAACTTCAAAGATACTTTCTTGCCAGTCCTGATGACCTGAGTTAGATACCCAGTATCCACATAGTGGAAGTCCTGATGACCTGAGTTAGATACCCAGTATCCACATAGTGGAAGTCCTGATGACCTGAGTTAGATACCCAGTATCCACATAGTGGAAGGAGAGAACTGACTCCAGAAAGTTGTCCTGACCTCCACATATGACCATGAACGAATGTACACACACACACACACACACACACACACACACACACACACACACACATACACTCACACACATACATACACATTCAAACATACATACATTCTCACATACTCACACACACATACACACACATCACTAACGTAATAAATAAACACAATTTAAAATTCAAAACTCGAAGGTATATTTTTGGAGAGTTGGTTGAATGTGTTCAGTTTAATTTCTTTAACTGAATCTTCAAAACAGAAATCATCACAGGCTTCCCTAATGCCCAAATCACAGAGCTGTGTCATCTAAATAAGAGTTATTTTTATGCTCTTTTGTGGATGGATTATGCAGAAAAAGTTGACATCCCAATAATACCTCATGGATTTAGGGAGAGATTGAGACCTTCTGCATCAGATTCAGGCAGACATATTAGTGTCTCATGGCTAAATTATAAATATTCACAAACACAGGGCTGCTTCAGAGTAAGTACAAATCCTTAATCTGTACAATCTCTCATCCAGCCTTACTTTCCATTTAAAAAATAACGCTACCAGTTTATAAACAACTTTCATACCAAAGGCTTGACCCCTTGGTGTTAAGTGACAAGAAAGGTGTACTAATGGACATTTTAAGTGGTCCACATCAGCAGACTCACCCCACCTCAGCTGGTTCTGGGTTATCAGTGGAATCTTTTAAAAATGACTTTCCAAACAAACTTAACAACCAGATGATCAGTGTAAAGAAAGGAAAGTTAAAGCCCCGAATATTTCAAATGCAGCCTTACAGAGGCTGATGGCTCATACATCACAGATCAATTTCTGCCCTCTAAACATTTTCCTCTTTTCTTTTTAGAGCATGCCTTTTGCCTCCAGCCACAAATGACAATAAAAAAGACTGTTGTCAATGTTACTCACAATTGCTTTTTCACATAACCCTGTGTTATGTGTGATAGTAACAAACCAAGCCAAGCAGCCTCTTCAATCAGTCTTAACTGAGTTTCTGATTAAATTGATTCATTGACTGTGTGTGTGTGTGTGTGTGTGTGTGTGTGTGTGTGAATGTATGTTTGGGTGTGAGTGTGCATGTTGTGTGTTTTATGTGTGTGTATGTATGTGGTGTATGTTTGTGTGTATGAACGTGTGTGGTGTGTGGTTTGTGTGTGTGTGTGTGTGAATGTATGTTTGGGTGTGAGTGTGCATGTTGTGTGTTTTTATGTGTGTGTATGTATGTGGTGTATGTTTGTGTGTATGAACGTGTGTGGTGTGTCGTGTGTGTGTGTGTGTGTGTGTGTGTGAATGTGTGTGTGGTGAGTGTGTGTGGTGTATGTATGTGGTTGTATGTGGTGTGTGAATGTGTGTGAGTGTGTGTTTGTATGGTGTGTGTGTGTGTGAATGTGTAGTGTGTGTGTGTGGTGTATATATGTGTGTGGTAAATGTATGTATGTGAATGTGTGTGTGTGTGTGTGTGTGTGTGTGTGTGTGTGTGTGTGTGAGAGAGAGAGAGAGAGAGAGAGAGCGCAAGCATTCTATCTTCATTCTATGGTCACAAAAAGGAGGAGGAAATACTAATGGATGAGACATTTAACCCAGTTTTTAGAAGACTGAGAATAGGACAAGGACTTGTGTCAGACATAGTGCTAGAGGGAGTTACGTCCCAGATTATTGAAGAGTGATGAGGAAGGACCAGAGGGCGTTCACCACAGGCAAACCCACTCTTTCCTGTAAGCGAACTGCAGTATTTAGAAACTTAGAGGCACCATGAAGTCCTAAGGATAAACATGACATGGAACTAAAACAGGATGGGGCCCTTAGTGAATTGAGGTTCTGTAAAGGGACACATGGATGCCAATATCTTGAGGAGAGGATTCTTTGAATGACACTGAATATTTATTATTTAGAGAAATTGAGAGATACTTAATACATAGAGGGCAGAGAGGGAGTCTTAGGCCATAGGTGTGAACTTACTACTGCTGTTTAGCTAAACCAGTTCTCAACCTGTGGGTCGCAACCCTTTAGAGGTCAAACAACCCTTCCACAGGGGTCACTAAAGACCGTTGGAAAAACACAGATATTATTACGATTCATAACAGCAGCTAAATTACAGTTATTAAGTCGTGATGACAATTATTTTGTGGTTGGGGTCACCACAACCTGAGAAACTGTATTAAAATTTGCAGTGTTAGTAATGTTGAGAGCCACTTAGCTAAACTGTCATGGTGCCAAGCTGTCTTTCAAATATATGTTTATATCCATAGGCCACTGTGATTCTCAAGTTTAATCAGAGAAGCTTCTCATTGTAGAGGCATATGGCCTAAGAATCCCTCATCCATGGGGTTTTGACTGGGTTTACATATTAGTTATGAAATCCCTTGTGTGGAACAGGCCTCCATTCCAATAAGAAAATGGTTAGTTATTCCCCGAACAGATATGCACCAGCGGGCATATCCTACCTGTCAGGTCAATCCAGTAGATCATGGGGTTCATAGCTAGATACAATTGTTGATGCCTTTTCTATTTCAGTAGCCTGTGTAGCGACTCCCAGCACGGGGAAAGAAGGCCAGCAGGCAGCACGCTTCCACCTCAATTCCAGCTTGATTTTTCTACACACTGACGAAGTGTGTGGCGTCTTCAGCAGTAGGGACTTAGCAGCTAGTGGGAAACAAAGAGAGTGACAGGAGCCTATGTGTAGGGGGTTCTGGATCTCCCTTGACTGACAATTCAAAAGGACATATCTTTTACTCGGCACTGGGGCTTTTGTTTATTATGGGTTGTCATTTTTTAAAAGGAAAAATGTGCAGGTGTTCTTCCATTTGGATGCATAGATCATCTTTCCATGACTGATGTTAACAGTTGTTGATGCTCATCCATAACTTATTAGTGTTGCAAAATTGAGCTAGTCTATCAGCCCTGTATCAGCTATTTAGAATGGTTCCTTAAAGTGAAACTCACCCCCATTTAACATTTTATTACATGAAAGAAAGATTATAAATGCTTGGTTCTTTCTCTCTGCCATTTTATAAATGATGAATGACTTACTACTACTCTTGAAGGATGTTGGGTTTTGCTTCATGGGTTTTTGTTTGTTTGTTATATCTATTATACAAAATGATACATTTCAGTATGATATTGTCATGCATATACACAGTGTACTTTG
>NW_023505329.1:0-6893 GCF_004664715.2 Peromyscus leucopus | reverse complement strand
AGCACCCACATGGTGGTTCACAACCATCTATAATGAGATCTGGTGTCCTCTTCTGGCATGCAGGTGGAACACTATACATAGTAAATAAATCTTAAAAAAAAAAAAAATAAAGGAAAATTTCCCAAATCTAAAAAAAGAGATGCCTATCAAGGTACAAGAAGCATACAGAACATCAAACAGACAGGACCAGAAAGGAAATTCTCCACAACACATAACAATCAAAACACTAAATGGATAGAACAAAGGAAGGATACCAAAAACTGCAAGGGAAAAAGACCAAGTCACATATAAAGGCAGGTCCATAAGAATAATGCCTGACTTTCTCATGGAGACTGAAATTCAGAAGAGGCTGTACTGATGTTCTACAAGCTCTGAAAGATCACAGATACAAGCTCAGACTACCATACCCAGCAAAATTATCAATCATTATTAAAGGAGAAAGTAAATTTCATGATAAAAACAACTTTAAGCAATTTATGTCTACCAATCCAGCTCCACAGAAGACAGAACGTAAACTTGAGTCTAAAGAGGTTAACCACAACCAGCATCATAGTCCATCACTGATAGGAGTCAGGGGAGGAACTCAAACAGGGCAGGAACCTGGAGGCAGGAGCTGATGCAGAGGCCATAGAGGAATGCTGCTTACCGACTTGCTTCTTCTGGCTTGCTCAGCCTGATTTCTTACAGCACTCAGGACTACCAACCCAAGAGGTGGCACTGCCCACAATGAGGGGGACCTCTCATATCAATCAACAATCAAGAAAATGTACCATAGGCTTTCCCACTGGCCAATCTCTTGGAGGCATTTTCTCAGTTGAGGTTCTGTCTTCCTAAATGACATAAAACTAGCCAGCACAATATCATTGGTCATCAGGAAAATGCAAATTATAACTACTTTGAGATTTCATCTTATCCCAGTCAGAATGGCCAAGATTAAAATAAATTTCATCAAATTCTAGGGAGGATGTGGGGGAAGGGGAACATTTTCATTGCTGGTGGGAATACAAAACGGTACAGCCATTATGGAAATCAGTGTGAAGGTTCAAAAGGCTAAAAATAGATTTACCACAAGATCCAGCTATGGCTTGGATCACATACTCTGTATCTTACTACAAAGATACCTGCTCATCCCTGTTCACTGCTGCTGTAGCCATGATTGTAAGGGAAAGGGCTGGCTAAAGAAACCCACCCTGACCCTGGAGCCCAGAACCAGGGAAAGAAACACAGCCCGGGTCTGGGACCTGAGCCAGAGAAAGGAACATTTTATCCCCAAACCCAGAACCAAGGAAACATACCCTGACTCTGAAACCAATACCAAAGAAGCACTCTTAGAGTCAAGGCCAGTGAAAGAAATATGCCCTTGCCTTAGAATTAGAGTCAAAAAGATAAGATAGGCCAGTGAAAGAATCACAGGTTGGCTCTGAAATCAGGGCCATCTCTGCCCCTAGCCCACAAAACTGACCAATCACTGAGCAGAAAAAAACTAACCAATCCCTGGTTGACTCTATCCCCAAGAGATCCTATATAAATCACCTTGTCTGGTCAGTTGTGGCCTGTTCTCTCCACCCTGGTAGAGGCAGCCACTTTCCTGGACTCCTCCTTTCCAAATAAATCTTTTTCTTAAAAGAGTTTTGGGTGTGAAGATCTTTATTCACTGGTGCAGAGAAGAACCTTGCTGAGATGTCCATAGTGGATAGAGCAAAGAGGAGCTGAAACAGAAGAACCTTGCTGAGAGATGTTCCATAGTGGACTGTGTAGTGAGTAGCTGTTCCAGCTTTGACCTGGAAGTACTACCCCTAGTGAGGATTGCGGTAACTGCCACATCTATGGCCTGCCCCTGGGGTGGTGCAAAGATGGGAGCCCTTAAGAACCAAGATCCAGATGTGCTGGCTCTCTTGGCTCCTTGTGATCCTGGATGCTGGATGGTAGACTGAGCAGAGTTCTCCAGAGAATACTGCTGGACTGCACTCCACCTCTCCTGGATCCTGTAACCAACCCTTTACTGGCTGTAAGTTACTCCAAAATAAACCTTTTTAACTGTGTGGAGTTGCCTTAATAAATCCCCTGAATAAGCCGGGCGGTGGTGGCGCATGCTTTTAATCCCAGCACTCAGGAGGCAGAGGCAGGCAGATGGATCTCTGTGAGTTCAAGGCCAGTCTGGGCTACAGAGTGAGTTCCAGGAAAGGTGCAAAGCTACACAGAGAAACCCTGTCTCAAAAAATCAAATGAATGAATGAATGAATGAATGAATGAATGAATGAATGAATGAATGAATAAACAAATATATACATATATAAATCCCCGATAGAACTGAGCAGGGGGAACTGAAGAAACTTGCTGAGCCATCCCATGGTGGACTGAGCAAGGTAGAGCTGAACAGAAAAAGCTTGCTTGAGATGTCCCTCAGCTGATGAATGGGCAATGAAAATGTAGTACATTTACACAATGGAATTATATGTTAAGAAAAATGAAATCCACAGTTGAATGGATGGAGCTATAAGCAATCATCCTTGTTAGGTAATCCAGACCCCAAAAGACAAATATTGTATGTTTTATATGTGGATGTTATCTTTTAAGCTTTTGATATGTGTGCTACAATCTACATAACCACAGATGTTAGGAATTTTTTGTTAGTGTCTTAGTGTTCTACATTGCTGTGAAGGGACACCATGACCACAGCAACTCATAAAAGAAAGCATTTAATTGGGGCTTCCTTACAGTTTCAGAGGTTCAGTCCATTATCCTCATGGTGGGAAGCATGGTGGCACACAGGCAGACATGGTCTAGAGAAGGAAATGAGAGTTCTACATCCAGATCTGAAGGCAACAAGAGATAGAGAGAGCCTAGCTTGGGCTTCTAAAACTTCAAAGCCCGCCCACAACTTCATACTTCCTCCAACAAGGCTACCTTAAACAAGGCCATTCCTTCTAATTCTTCTAATAGTTACCACTCCCTGATGACTAAGCACTCAAATACATGAACCTATGGGGGTCATTTTTATTCAAATCACACTAGTAAGAGACCTAAGGAAGAAAATGGAAACTCTCTGAAAGGGTATAAAGAATACGGTATTATAAAGGATAAAGGGGAAATTAAACAGGAAGATTAAAGGAGATGCAGATGAGAGTGGCAGGGTAGATGAGGGAATGTTAGGGACAACTAACACTGAAGTCCTTTTGAAAAGCTATATGAAAAATCTACTCATGTAGAAGCTTCCTAAAATATATAACATATGTAAGAGCAATATAAATGGAGTCATCATATAATGAAGAAGACAATACACCAACTAGACATCATATGCTACCAAATAAAACCTCCAGTACCAGGAAGGATTACATCTTCTAAAGTCATTGGCCGAAAGGGAGTTCCATAGACACACACACCTCAGAGACTACAGGCTATTGCTAATTCTATTGGTTGCCTCCCACCCCTGATGGTAAGATTCTATTGCTTAAGAACCAGATATTTATGGCATAGAAGATGGAGGCTGTGACTCAGTTGGAAGCTTCACACTTGCTAGTGTTCATTTTGCTAGCAGTGCTATACACACTGCCAGAGAAGGAAATCATTATGTTTTATATGTGGATGAGATAAATCATTAATCTCACCCAGTTACAAACATTGCGAGCTATAATAACAACCAACTTGCAAGCAATATATGCCATCTGGTGCAATAGTGATACAAATGTTAGGAAAGCAACCAAACACTTTTTAATTGGAATATAAGGCCCACTCTATGAGATGAAAGCTATACCTGATATTGTTAATGAAGGCAAGAACCTGAGACTAGTAGGTCCTGGGCCCTAGAGGAAAAATTACTACTATTATTCTGTTAAAGAAACATAGCAATAAAACAACTCCTCCTAATGACATGCTGCTATACTTATAGATCAGAGTATTACCCAACTCTCATCAAAGAAGCTTCTGGTAGTAGACGGTAATTAACACAAAGATCCACAATTGGACAATGAGCAGAGAGTAAGAGACTTTGGAGTGCTGAACCCTGAATGGGATGTCTTTATCACACTCCTCCACTCAAGGCTCAGTAATTCTCCAGAAGAGGGAGTATGTCCAAGATAGGGTTTCTATTGCTGTGATAAACACCATGACCATGGCAACTCATATAAAGGAAAATATTTAATTGGGGCTTGCTTATAGTTTCAGAGGTTTAGTCCACTATTGTCATGGTGAGAAGTATGGTGGCATGCAGACAGATATGGTACTGGAGAAGGAGCCAAGAGTTCCACATCTTGAGTCATAGGTAACAGGAAGTGAACTATGACACTGGGCATAATTTGAGCATAGGAGATCTCAAAGCCCACCCCTATAGTGACACACTTCCTCCAACAAGGTCATACCTCCTAATAGTGCCATTCCCAATGGTGGCCATTTTCTTTTAAACCACCATAGGGAGGAAAGGGTTTATTTGACTTATACTTCCAAATCACTGTTCACTATTGAAGGAAGTCAGGACAGGAACTCAAACCTGGAAGCAGGAGCTGATGCAGAATCCATGAAGGGTGCTGCTTACTGGCTTGCTCCTCATGGCTTGCTCAGCCTACTTTCTTATAGAACCAGGACCACCTGCCCAGAGATAGTATCACCCACAAATAGCTGGGCCCTCCTTCATCAATCACTAATTAAGAAAATGCCTTACAGCTGCATCTTGTGGAGGCATTTTCTCAATTGAGATTCCCTCTTTTCAGATGACTCTAGCTCAGTGGATCAAGACCCTTTGAGGTCAAATGACCTTTTTTCACAGGGTCACCTAAGACCATCGGAAAACACAGATATTTACATTATGATTCATTATAGTAGCAAAATTACAGTTATGAAGTAGCGACAAACGTAATTTTATGTGGGGGTCACCACAACACAAGGAACTGTATTCCCAGCTCCAGGAAGGCTGAGAACCACTGCTCTGGCCTGTGTCAACTTGACATCAAACTAGCCAGTACAAGGTAAAAAGATTCTAAGAGCCAGAGCAGCATTTTCCAGGCACAGCAGAGCTGAAGCACGTATGAACTCACAGAGACTGCTCAGCACGTACAAGATCTGCACAAACTCAAGCAGGCAAAACCCCAGCATGGAGCAGGAAAGGCAGCACAAAAGCCCACCCCAGTCAAGAAGTTATCCCCAACAGCAGCCGCTGGGAGGGGATTCAGTCTCTTCAGGGCAATGATGCTGAGTAGGTCAGCCACCCTCTAGAGTAGGCTCCACGCTCAGGAAACTTGGCTAACACAAATCACACCCCACAGCTTTTAGGGCCTTTTTCTTTCTTTCTTTCTTTCTTTTTTTTTTTAAGAGAAAGAAAGAACATGAAGTCGCATGGGGACAGAATTAATGTGATAAAAATATATATACTGTATGAAATTCTCAAAAATATAAAAAACCTTTTAAAATATCTTCGGAGTACTGAATACATAGAATGACATATGACATGCTCCTTCCACACGTCAAAGGCACTTGCCTGTTCTCTTTTATGAAGTATATGAAGATCAGAATGTTTTCAAAACTTTGGACAAGGATTCACAAATCCTTAATTAACACTATCAATGGAAGACCAACTATTTATTACTTCCCCTAGAACCAAGTGGCAAGGGCAGCCTTTTTTAAAACACACACACACACACACACACACACACACACACAACACACCACCTGTGAAAGTCAGAAGACGCTGGATCCTCCTGGACCTAGAGTTACAGGCAATTGTGAGCCACTTAAGATGGGTGCTGAGACTCAAACCTGGGCTGTCCGGAGAGCAAGCAGGAGCGGCTCCCTCCCGGCTGAGCCATCTCGGCAGCCCCAAGCACAGCCTTTTCAAGTGGCTTCTCCCTGTGTTTCTACTGGAGTCAGTTCCAGGGACAATCATAAGATTGCACAAAACACTTGTTCTTTTTTTTACGTTTTATAAAATTGATGAGAAGACATGCAAGACGGAGGCTGTTCTTCCCACCCCCGAGCACCCACAGTATGAAGCTCACCACTGCCTGTGACTCCAGCTCCAGGCACCTGACCACAAGTGTACATACTCACACCAGCCATACACACGTAAACATAATTAAAACGAATCAAATGTATCTTTAGAAAGGCTTTTCTTCAGTTAAAAAAAAGAAAGAAAGAAAGAAAGACTTCCAAGGTTAAATGGTGGATTAGAAGTCTCCTCCCTGTGACCGAGTAAGAAAAGACCAGTCTGAGAAAACAGGGGAGAGCAGAAAGAGTTGTCAGGACACCTGAAATGCGCGGAGACTAGAAACGCCATGGGCCTGGAGGGTGTGTAAAATCTGTCTACAGCTTCAACCAAGCCCAGGCCCCTGGAGAATGAAACGGAAACCACGACCACAATCCATGGAGGCAGTGCTGGTGACAACAGATTGTCAGGAAAAACCCCGGTTCATACAAATTCTGTTTGTTTGTGCACAGGGTTTCTATGTGTAGCTCTGACTGTCCTGGAACTCGCTCTCTAGACCAGGCTGGCCTAAACTCACAAAGATCCTCCTGCTGTGGATATCACTCTATGTAAATAAAACACTGATGGCCAGTGACCAGGCAGGAAGTATAGGCGGGACAAAGAGAGAGGAGAATTGGGGAAACAGGAAGAAGGAGGAGAGAGACTGCAGCCACCGCCAGGAGAAGAGCATGTAGAGACGCCGGTAAGCCACCAGCCACGTGGCAAGCTATAGATTTATAAAAATGGGTTAATTTAAGATAAAAGAACAGTTAGCAAGAAGCCTGCCATGGCCATACAGTTTATAAGTGATATAAGCGTCTGAGTGATTATTTTATAAGTGGATTGTGGGACTGCGGGGCTTGGAGAACCTGGAGAGAATCCCTCCAGCAACATCCTCCTGCCTTGCCTCCCGAGCGCTGGGATAAAGGGCGGTACAAAT
>NW_023505328.1:0-14245 GCF_004664715.2 Peromyscus leucopus | reverse complement strand
CAGAACAGTGAGCTCATGACCTTTGCTGCCTGGAAAGACCTCTGTAATGGGAAGTATTCCTCATTGATTGTCCCCTGTGTGTATATATAGCCAGCGTTCTATCTTATATGCAATACAGCCTCTTGATTGTTGAACTTTCCTCAAAAAAAATGATTTTCTACTTATTTGATGTAGCCAGCATATGTACTGTATGTTCAAACTCAAATCTTCAAATCTCAGAAATGTTTGCTTATGCAAAATAATTAAATACTAAATATTTGTTGAGTCTGTTTTATGTATGTTTGATTACTAGTGAAGAGGAGGAACATACTCTTGTATCATAAATTTATTGTACTGGCCAATCAAAGATGATCATTTTCTGAACTTTAGAAATGTTAAGCCAATATTAAGTATTAACTATGGTAGTAGTTTTATAACATATCCTCTTCAACATTAGAACACAGAATGACATCTCCCCATAATAAAGTTTTCTCTCCCATAAGTAAAGTTTTCTCTCAGTTGATGAGTTGAAATACTGTATTTAAACATGAACCTGACTTTTTCTTTTGAATCCTGAAATTTTTTGCACATATCTGTGGCGTTAAGTTTTCTTTATTTCATGCATCAATCAGTATATGTGTTAAGATTTTACTGTTTAAAATTGGGGCATAATCACATATTTTGGAATCTGCCTAAGTCCTCGGACTATTCAGATGGAATTTGGTTAAACTGAGTGACATTCTGTTCTCCCAACTATGTTATCTCAGACTCAAACATACACATTTCTCCCTTCTCATTAAGACAACTATGAAAGCTGATTTTTTATCCTGCTATAAACAGCAAAGGGCAGAATCAGATGTTGTCTAAAAGGGTATTTTGAAACTTTGTGACTCTGAGGTAGTATTGCTGAGTTACAAACGGATCAGTATTTATGTTTTTTGGTCATAAACATTGCAGATCCAAAATTTGTCTTTGCTTCTGCCTTAGAATTTATTCTGTTTTTGAATTCCTGATTTATAATGTTAAATCTCTCAGATTTTACATTTGCAGTAACATTTAGAGGCCAGTAGTGTGTCATAAAGTTGAATGTGTAAGGGAAATGACCTGTATAATTACTAATATTTCTGGAAATAACCTTAAGAGGTTAGAGATTGTCTGCACTTCAAATAGTATTTCAGTGTGGTTTCTGAGACCCTAGTGTTCTGTAGTAAGAAGTTTCCACCAGACTGTCAGGAGGTGCTTGATAAGACAGATCTCCGTGTAGTTTTCAGATTTTATGTGCAGGTATTTAAAATTCAGTTTTCTTCACCTAAAGATATGAACATACAAACAGTATTTGGGGAGTGTTTGAAGATACTATTTGCCCATTAGACTGCTTGGAACTTTGAAATCACCCAGCCACACACAGACACTGAAGTCTACCATGATGTCTTTGTTGTCAGTGTTTGCCAGAGCAGTGGCCAGTTCCAGCTAGAATGCCACTGCTTCCTTTATTATAAAGGTTTTGACTCAAGGGGTTTATGCAGATAATAAAATAATTAAATGATAGAAATTGCAGATTTTCTACCTGTGGAAATTCTATACATCAGCAACTATAGGTTAAGAGCTGTCTTTAAGAAGAGGTTGAATAATGTTCATATTCACTTGATCACTATGCTTTGGGTAATGTGGAACTAACATTTTGTCATTTGGAACTGAGATTGCCTACTAAGATCCATGTAACATGAACTAACTAGCTCATCTATTTACCTTTTTGCAAGTATAATCTATAATTATGAATTAATAACTACACAGAATCATGATTGATAAAGGCTGCCAAGATTCTAATCTGCTTTACATTTCTCTTGAGAAATTCCCTGTAAGCATACTGTCATAAATAGGTTTGATTCTAATATCAATCAGCCTAATTGAAGTCTGTGCTTTGGTATTGGGTATTTTGTTTATTTGTGGTTGGTTGTTTGTTGTTGTTTTGTTTGGTTTTTTTGTTTTTGTTTTGGGTTTTTTTTGGCGAGGGGGTTCGAGACAGGGTTCTCTGTGTAACTAACAGTCCTGGCTGTCCTGGAACATAAACCAGGCTGCCTCAAACTCAGATATGCCGCCTGCCTCTGCCTCCGGAGTACTGGGATTTGTGCACCATTACTGCCCGGCTAAGGTCTGTGTTCTTAAACAGTGCCATTTAATAGAACTAAAATGTAAACCATGTATAATTGTATTTTTCTAGTAAACACATTAAAAGCTAACAAGAAATAAATGAAAAAAAAGAAATAAATATTTTTAAAAAATTGCACAAATTCCTAGTTAAAGCCAAAAGTGCCAAAAACAAACAAAAAACAAAACAAAACAAAAAACTGTCCAAACATGCCTTGGAATTCATTTTGTCTGCAGTCTTCATATCACTGATGCAATATTCCAAGGAAACCATGCCCAGATATCTCTGGTTTTCCTATTTTTTTTATTTTAAACATTTTATTATTCACTGATAGTTTCACATCTTGCATCCCAATCTGTCTCTACCCCTTATCCATTCCTTAACACATTAGCTCTGCCTTTGAAACTTCCCCAAAACAAAACAAAAATTTAAAGAAAAACTAAAAATCCAAAATTAAAAACAAATGAACAAAAGTATGGCAAGGAAGTTTTAGTGTGGCCCAGTGAGTCACAGAGTACACCCTTTAGTCCATACATCTTTTTTTATAAGTATTGCAGGCCCTCTGGCTTCTCTACACTATAGATGATGGACCTTCACTTATACTCTTCTTGGATATCCTATTGATGCCTTGTGTCACAGAGATCCTGAAGCTTTAGCTCTTCAAAATTGGGCCCTTTATATGCTCCAGCAGTCCATGGATAAAGACGATGTTACGGTTAGGTAATTCATAGCCATGGCTGTGGCTGGGGGTACCTGGGATGGTCAGGCTGCCAGCTTTCCTTCATCTTCTCCACCCAGCAAGCTCTCCAACACTGCCATACCTAGCTCACCCCATGCAATGGAGTAATGGAGACAGGGCAATTGTTCTGTTCTTCTGCACTCAAATTTTGACTTACCCACACTCAGAGCAAAGGAACAGATCTAGTGTTTTGCAGAGGTAATATACCAGGCCCACAAACCCAATTGCTGCATTTGTGAGAGGCTGACCCACCTCTTCTATTCTCATCCCCAGAGTCCCACTCTCCCACCAGCTATAGGTTGCATTTGCTCAGGTGAAGCAGGCATCTTTCCCTTACCCTTGCCAACTCAAGGAAGAAGTAGGTAGACTATGCTCTTCTGCTCTCACAAACTCAGAGCCAGCTCACTGACACCACAACCAACAGGATCAGCTCTACTGTGCTGCTCAGTCCAGGTGCAGAACCTACTCTCCCCAGTACTGCAGTGGGTGAGGGCAGGTCCAGTTCTCACTAACACTGACCCTGGCTGCAACAGGGCCATGGATCCAGACATGCCCCTCAATTACAACCCTGGCCTTGATGTCATTATGGTCCTAGCAGGCAACACAGGCTTCTAAGACACATATGTCCCCTTGGGGGGGCATATCCCTTTGACAACAGCATGGTCACAAGTGGTGGCCAAAACTGCACAGGCCTGCCAGGCCCTCACTGATAGAGGATGCATGGGTATCAACCCAATTCCCACAGCTGTGTCAGGGTCATGGACAAGATATGGCCCTTAGCAGCAGACCAGGCAGGGACATAATCATGCTCCAGGTGCAAGCAGGCATGGATTTTCTTCATACTCCTTTAGTAAATGTTTTCATTTCCTGAGAGTCTTTACAGCAATACAGTTGCATTTCTCATGAAAGTGGTGCACATGATCACATCCTAAAATTGGTATAGAATGCTATAGCTAGGTAGATAAATATATGACCACAAGGATACAGTATGGATACTTTTTCCATTGTGCAATGGGAATCCACGGAGTTTACAACACCATCCACATCCACAACAACCTGTTTAGCCCTGCTGCTGAGAACCCACTCTGTAGCTCAAGCTGGGCACACAAGAGTTCTGATGTTACAGGAGTTCTGGGGCTACTAGAGTGAGCAACACAACACACCTGACCAAAGAAATCGGTTCTAAGACAGAAGAGTTCAAAATCACTTTATTATTAATAAAAATACAGCAATATTACTCAACAGGGGCTTAAAGGAGCAGTCAATAAACAGTGAAAGACCTTAACAAAATACCCAAATCACAAACAAACAAAAGGAAGAACAAACACGTAACAAAACCTCAATATATAACATAGAAAACAACAAAAAAAAATAAGATCAGAAGCATTCTCTTGCTGCACTATTAGCAAAACAGATCCTCTGTCTGTGGCTGGCCTTGGAAACATGGTAGGAAGGCAGTCAGTGATTGTAAAAAGTCTTTCAAAGCTAGTATAGCATGCCTACTTCAGGATTTGTAGGTCAAGCCTTCACTGAGACAAAGGATGAGACATTTTCTAGAGCAAAATTTGTGCTCCTTGGAAGCATTTGAAAAATTTTCATCCCCTGCTGATCCTGTAATGTCTTGTCTCTATTTGATTCTTTCAGATACTTCTGTGCTTACTGGAGACCCAGTAAATCCATGGGCAGCATCTGAGAACCCATGAACATCAAAGATGACTCAGATGTCTTCTGTAACACCTTTCTCAGGATCAGTCACTTCAGGCCAGGCTGTGAAACTGAAGAATAACCACTCATTTTACATATGGAGGAAAAAATGTCTAACACAGGGAATGATGGACTGTGGAGATCTCTTTGGTGCATTATCTTCAGCAGCAATTGTGAATGACATGGTGTCAGCTCCAACACTCAACTTGGAGAATGAAATATGATGCTTTTGATTGAGTCTGTCTGGAAAACTTGGTATCAACAATCTTTCTGGGCAGATTTCCACACCCTATAGAGAGGGCTGAGAATCAGTCAGCTTGCCAAAGCCATAGATTTTAAACTGTCAGGAAATGTCTTGATTTCACTCATCTCTTCCCTCATGTTGTACTACCCCTCACAGGGTCCACTTGCTGTTGAATGTCAGGGTTTCTCAGTAATTTCTTGGCTCAGGTTTTCTGTAACTCAAGCTCATTTTTGATGCTTTCTATTCTTTAGGAGTACTAGACAACAAACCATAGATCCGATTGTGGCTGGATTCACCTGGAAGACAGCTGGTATTTTCCTCACTGGTGAGTTCACAGCTCTAAAGGAGTGTCTTCTGAGGAGGAGGCCTTGATTTGGAGAGTATAGAATATCATGGGTTCAATGCATCTGTGGCTTCTTTGGCCTCCTCAGTTTCTCCCAAGATCTGCTATATGAGAAGGAAAGGCAATCAGAACCAGAAGCAGCCTGGCTGGGTCACATGGCAGAAAAAATAATCAAGGGCCTATTCACACTGGAAGCCAAGGTCAAGAGCCCCCAGTCTCCACCAATGCCATCTTTGCTGAGGGTGGATGCAATGGTGGCTCACTTTGCCTGTGAGGACTTAGTGCTCTGCTGCAGCAGCTCTGTCTGCAGGAGGCTCTCATCCTGGGCTGTGACTGTTCAAACTCAAGATGGAGATGTTCTGATCTAGAGGAGGAAGGCAGTTAGGGAACAGCCTACACAATGTCAGCAAGGAGATGCACTGTGGGATTCCGTGTTGTGAAGCAGAGACAAACAAGTCATTTCCTGTGGTGTTAGCTCTGTCCACTGAAAGGAAAGAAGCCTATTTCTTTTTTTTTAAAAATAGCTGTATTGTTTGATTTTTGTTATTTATTAGAGAACACATTAGCATCAATACATTTAAAGTAAATAGACAAAAGAGAAAGACAAATGTGTCTTTCCTCTTTCTGGGCAATTTAAATATGTAACATTGGATGAGACAAAACAAGACAGAAGGTCTACCTTGGAGGGACAGGAAGAACCAAAGAGTGCTGGCCAGCTAGACTAGCCCAAAGAGAAAATTTCAGGTTCAGTGAAAGACTTGGACTCAAGGGAGTAAGGGATGTGAGCAACAGATGACAACACAGATTTCATTATGGCTCTCAGTAGCCAAGTCAAGCATCACTTAGATACAGGCCAAATTCAGAGTAACCAATTCCAGAAAGATTCAAAGTACTTCTGAAAAACCCTGATGCCAAAAGGGGTACTATGCCCCTGAGACAGGGTACATCCCACACCTGTGCTTAACTGTTCATTGACATTGGGAAAGCAGCAGCAGATAGAGGGAAAACCCTTTCTAAAGGAGGGAAAAAGCCCCAACCAGAATCAGTTCTGTCTATGGCTACCATGGAAACCAGCTCTGGGAAGCCCTGGTCAGAGCTTCAGAGGTACTGGATACCTGACAATCCCTTCATGGTGTAAACCATTTTTCTATCAAGGGTATCCAAGGATGACAGGACATCTCTTGGAGGGACGCAGCGTCTTTTCACACTTAGAAAAACTGAGTCCAAGTGGCACAAGGCTTAGGACCACATGTCAGACTGCTTGCTAAGAGGCAGACAGGCAAGAACCAGAGTCCTTACTTTGGGTGAAAGAGAAAGATGAATCAGTCCTTTCATGATAAATCAGGCACATACCTGTAGGATACATTTCCTCAATCAGCTGTTTGACCTTGTTCACACCATCACTGATCTCCATGGGCAATTTCTGCAGTCTGACATCACCTGTTTATGCTCCTTTTTCAGAATCCAAAAGAATTCAATGCCTGTGGTAGGGCATGGCCCCAGGAGAAAAGGACCCATGAACACAGGCCACAAGGATCATATGAGATACAGGCTATGTTCTGGACTCCTCAGCCCCATGGATGCCACAGCCTTGACACTACTATAGACACTGGGACCTCCTGGTGCTTATTAAACTTCCTATCATTGTCCTCAGGCAAGAAGAAGGAGGTTGTCCATGAGAACTGCATGAGCACCCTCAGTGGACTTGCAGCTATAGATGATCTAAGAAGATCTCCAGGAGTCTGTGCCGCAATATCTGGTGCCACCAGAAATCTATAGTGACATTTTTCTTGTCTTTACCACAGGGATTTTCATGTCTGGGCTGCCTATTGCTACACAGAGGACCAGAGCATATATTGAGTAGTTCCAGGGAGGAGTTTCCAACTTCAGGAAAGCTTTATAAACTTTATAAAGGATTCCAAAGTTCACCAAAGTGAAAAACAGTGTCCAAGATGTGAGCTTCTCAAAGGAAGCTCCCTTGAACTCACTGTATCTTCCCCAGGACCATTGATTTCTCATTCTTACCAGTGAGACCTAGGGTCAGCTTCCTCCTGGTTTGCTCTGGTATCTCCATGAAATCCATTCTCTGTCTCCCAAGTAGATGCCTAAGTCTTGACAACATGTCTATAGGCAAAACTGTATAGGCATTGAACGAATATCCTAAAGCACTTGGTGTTGCTACAACACTATTGACATCACAGGGGATTCCAAGGTCTCTGCTCTCCAGGATACAATAGAATTGCCAGAGAAGGGACTCCTGATGTCACATGGAACAGCCTTTGGCCTCCTTGCTAATAAATTCTCCCTGAACTGACCAGAAGCTGAGATTTCTTTTCCAGGAGTCTCTCCTGTGACACAGGTGAAGCCATTCAGTACCTCCTCGCTTCTAAAGCTGGGAAATTTTCTGTTTCCTTACAATCTTTTCACTACTTTACCCATGGAGAGTTGAACACTCACTTTTAAAGCACTGCCCAAGAATGGCCCTTCCTCTCCTTAACATCCATACTCAATAATATGAGAAATAAAGCATTCCAAGGAATTAGATCAGGATGATGTGGAGGAGGAGGGTTAAGTTCTCTGAAGTGAGCAAGCACCTGGGGAATGCTTAGATAAAGGAAAGTGACTACTGAGAATTTATAAATGAGCTGAGACTGTTATGAGACCCCAAACTGTTCTAGAATGTCCTCTCTATGTGCCTGGTGTATTATCAGGCCTCTAGAGTAACAGAAGTTATAAAAATGAATCTTTATATAAAAGGGGATTTGGTTAGAGTAGCTTACAGCCTCTGCCTTAGCTAATCCAACAATGATTGGAAATGAATGGGAAGTTCAAGAATCCAGTAGTTTCTCAGTCCTAAACACTGGATGTCTCAGCTGTCTGCGATATTAAGCTGTAATGTTAAAGAAGTAGGCTCTAGTGTCAGTGAAGAAATGGATATGCTAACAAGGTGAGAGCAAGCAGAGAAAGAGTAGAAGCCTCCTTCTTCCATGTCCTTCTATAGCTTCCAGCAAAGGAATGGTTTAGATTACATCTGGATTAAAGATCTGAATTAATGGTGTGACTTCATTCCTCAAAGTTCCACAAAAAGTAGTTCTTCCTACCTTAACTAAGCAGAAATAGACCACAAGTATTCCCTCCATCTTTAGGTTATATTATTCCCAGATATCATGATGTTGACAACGAAAAATAGCCATCAAAGTCTTAATCCTATCTATTAACATTCTTGAGCAAATGGCTCCATCAGAGATTGAAAGGAAGGAGTGGCAATAATCAACAGGTACATGAGAATCAGCTGGAGATCTCATGGTCTTGATGACTCTCAGTGGCTGTGTTATGGCCATGCATGGCTAAAATAGGATGATATACAGTCTGTGGTTTCTTGAGTAAGAGGAGAACAGCTAGAAACCCAGTACTTTAAGAATCTGGTCTTTCTCTATAATTGAAGATTCAGAATTCAAATAATTGTTTTGTTTGAAAGTAACTGTGGTTAAAAAAAAAGTGTCCCTAGGTAAAAAAATGGGTGCTCTTCAAAGAAAAAAGAGAAAGGCCTAAAACAACAGCACATTGGACCTGTAATACAGAGGATGGTGTCTCGTGAGCATCATGTATCATGTGTCATGTGAATTTTGACTTCAACACCTCCAGACCATGTATTGCTTACTCCATACATCCTGTGATGTGGAAAAAAATCCTGCTTCCTAAATCAAGAAGAACTGGGATGACGACTGTGTGGTCTTCATTGTCATCAGCAGCTAGATGACTCCTATTGATTTCAAAGAAAAAAGGATTCATTTAGATTTGAAATTTCCCTGGGGTCATACAAGTGGGATTTCAGATAACAGCACTAATATACAAATTCTATTCCTGAGATGACACCTGTAGTTGGTAGCTGTTCCAGCTTTGATCTGGAAAGTACCACCCTCACTGAGGCTTTGGAAACTGTCACACCTACAAGGCAGAGCGAGAGAGGACACGTGAAGACCCCAGATCCAGATGGGCTGGCTCTCTTGGTTCCTGGACCCTGAATGCTGGAGGTAGACCAAGCAGAGTTCTCCCAAGTACACAGCCAGACTATGCTACACCTTTCCCAGACCCTGTAACCTATCCCTTTACTTGTAAATTACCCCACAAAATAAACCTCACTTTTAACTACATGGACTTGCCTTAATATTTTAAACAATGGACATCATTGACACCACCATGACGAACATTGGCACTGCAGTGTGTGTCACCAAGAAAACTGGCACTGGACAACATGCCTGGTGCTGCTTCAGAAACTTGTAACATATATAATTCTGAAAATGGGATGGAGCCTTCCCCAAACCATCAAGCAGAATGGACTCCTCCGTTTCTTTAGAATATAATCTCTGGCATTCAGATGACTGACTCAGGCCTGTATTGGGACCTAGCCTCTGTAGTAAGGGCAGGACCTGTGAAGGAACTTTTCCACCATAACACTTCAGGGAAGGTCAAACCTGCTGGCAGCCAACAGCCACTCCAAATGTCCCTGCCACAGTATCAAAAACCATGGCTAGGCATGTGTCTCCATCCCTAACGCAGTCCCCTGACTCTGGAAGGCATAAGCTAGCCCTGCCATGTAGATTTGAAGAACACTGTCAGCTCATATCTGATGTGATGAAGATAAGTCCTATTGTGCCTAGAACTTAGCAGCACCAAGTCCTGATCACTCTTCCCCAGGACCAAAGCATCTGAATATCTGAGGTTGTGGTAGATGGCCAGGTGAGTTTCCCTCCCTTCTTATTGGTGTCAGATTCCCATGGAAACTATAGGAATCCACTAGGATGAAGAGCAGCAACACCCTACCCAGAGAGGTACAGCTCATTAGTCCATCTGTTCCTCCTGACCCACTTTGCCAGGCTGAATGAAATGAAGAAGTTCCCAGAAAGGCAGCTGCAGGCTGAATAATTCATGGCTCTCCTAAACTCACCATCAGAGACTCTTGAATCTAGGTCTGTTCTTAAGAAGCCCGGAGAAGCAGAATAGCCCCATTGTTTACCAGAAGCTCCCAGATGCTGAGCCCCATACTGGAAGGCCCAGCTTAAGTTCACCTCCTCCATGAAACTCCCAATCCCCTGCTCAGGACTCACTGTGCCTTCTCCAAAACCATTTATTTCTCCAGGCTTAACACTAAGACCAAAGGCCAGCTTCCTTCTGGCTTCCTCTGGTCACTCCATGTTCTCTATTCTCTCTCCCAAGCAGCCAGTTCAATCTTGCCAACATGTCTATGGGCACTGAACAAATAACCCACAGGCATGTGGTGTTGCCACAACACTGGTAACATCACAGAGAATATCAAGGGCTCTACAGGATAAGATAGAATTTCAGAGAAGAGACTACTAGGGTCACCTCCACAGCCCTCACCTACCTACTAACTAGCTCCTCTGCAATGCACAAAAAGCCATGGTGCCCTTCTCAGGAGCATTTCCAGAAACATAAGGAAACAACTTCATTACCTCCTATTTACAAAGCCAGTGATCTCTCTCTGCTTCATTAGAATATTTTTACTACTTCAAATATGGGAATTTGAAGTCTCTATTCCAAACACATCTGGTGAAATGGCTCATCACTTCTTCAGATCTTTAATTAATACATGAGAAATAAAGGTTGCTAGGGTATTAGGTCAGGATGGTGGGGAGGAAAGATCAGTCCCCAGATGTAAACAAGCACATTGTGGAGAATCCCCAAGCCTATTATAGTATGCAGATGTGGTGGAAGATTGTGGGTGTCCTGTCAGAACAAAGATAAGTCCCATAATCAATGAGGAGAATTACCCCGAATCATCAGCAGAATACATTCTAGCCCTCATAAAATACCAAAAGGTGATCAACTAGTGACATGTCTGCCTGGGGATTCTAAGAACCAGAGTTTCCCAGGGAGCCCTCAGACATAAGAGCAAACACTCCCACAAGTGTAAGGCTCCAATCCTGCACTGGGGTTTGAGGAAAGATGAATGGCTAGTGAGAATCTACACACAGACATGCAAAGCATTTGCTGAAAATCAAATGTGTCATAGTCATGGGATAGTATGTAGTGTGTCACTGCCGTGGTGCTAACCCAGAGCTACACAAAAGCCAAATTCTTTGATTGGAGCCACCTGTGACAATGCACATGCCCTTAGGAAAGGTGACACAGCCAGCTTAAATTACAACATCTATCAGAGCATGAGAGAAGCAGGAAAAGGGTACAAGAGGACAGATTATTAGGTCTCCTTTACCATAGAACTTTCCCAGAGCCCCATTTCACACTTTTCAATTTACTGACAGTCCTGAAATGAAGAACTAGCACCATGTTTGGTCTGGACTGAAAATTCACCAGAAGTCTGGACTGTGGCTTCAGAAGTTTACTTGGTGGATCCCAGAACAAATGAGTGTTGTGAGGAAAACTGTGTCCTTTCAGATGTTATATCACACTGACAAGTCATGCTAGACAAGGTGAGCTATCTCAGTAATACCCAATTCTAGAAGTCAAAGCACAGCACCTTCCCTCTACACTACCTCATCTCAATTAATTCTTACACACTGAAGAATACACAGAAAGCGACAGAAGAGACTTTGCCCAGGCAGGTTCTGAAAGCCCAGACTTGAGTCTCCCCTCTGTGGATGTCAGTTTCCCATCTCTCTATAGGGAGGTGGATATCTTAGAAGTCAGTTATTTATCTCTGTTTCCCTGCACAAGGGGAATCAGTGTACAGCCTCTTAAGGCTTACTCACACTGTAGAGGATGCTCCTTGGCTGCAGAGCCATCAGCCATGTGCTTTCAGATGCACGGTGGTAATTGCTACTGTTATAATCACTTGGGTAGTGTTGGGATGCCCAAGTCACTTGCTCTGTGCTTCAGAGTCTCATGTTAATGGAAAAGCCATGCAGGGACAAAACATAGTCACCAGATTCACAAAGCCATCCTCACTGACAGTCCAGGACACCCAGAGCTGGCAGGAAGGATACAGTCTCAGTCCAGGTCCACTGAATCTAACAGCTCTCAGGCTGAACTGGAGACCTGTGTGCTATCAACAGCTGGTAATTCAGAAACCTCAGGGGTCAATGGAGGACAGCAACACTTGGGGGATCCTGTCATACAAGTGATTGTGATGTCAAGTATGAGAACCTCAGGGTTGTCCAGGGTACTCTCCTTTCCCTATGATCACTGGCACATAACTAAAGGACTCCAGTGGCAGTGAAATCTAGTCATGGTACAGAAATTTCATTAATTCCTCTGTGCCTCCATCCCAGAAGTTCCCAGTTCTTTAGTCCTAGCCCTGGAAAGCTGAAGCCCACCACATCCACAAAGCTCCCCAGCCCCTTCCAAAACTTACTGCCTCTTCCCCAGGACCATTTTCTCCATGTTTTCCAGGGAGACCCAGGACCAGCTTCCTTCTGCCTCACTCTGGTCTCTCCATGCTGTCCATTCTCTCTCCTAAACAGACCTCTGTGTCTGGATAACATGTCTAGAGGCCAAGCTTGTGGTCACTGAACAAATGACATCAAGGCAGTCAGTGTTGCTACAACACTAGTGACATCATTGGGGATTCCAAGAGCTGTCCAGGATACAATAGAATGCCCAACAAATGGTCTGCTGATGTCATGGGGCACAGCCTTTGCCTCTTTGCTAATTAATTCTCCATGAACTGACTGGAAGCTGTGGTTTCCTTTTCAGGAGTCTCTCCTGTGACACAGGGGAAGTCATTCAGCACCCCCTCCTTCCAAAGCTAGAGATTTCTCTCTGCTTCATAAGATTTTTTTCAGTAATTCACCCATTGGGAGTTGAACACTCACTTTATTAACACTGCCTAAAATTGGCACTTACCCTCCTCATATCCATACTCAATAATATGAAAAATAAAGCATGCCAAGTAATTCGGTCATGATCATGGAGGAGGAGGGTTGAGTTCTCTGAAGTGAGCAAGCACCTGGGGAAAACGATGGTTTAGGTGACTATTGGGAATTTGTAAGTGAGCTCAGACTGTTATGAGACCCTAACTACTCTAGAATGTCCTCTCTACAAGCCTGGTGTCTTAGCCAGCATGCTCCAGAAGTAATACAATGATTCTCTATGGAAAGGTTATTTGTTAGAATGGCTTACAGGCCATGTTCTATCTAATCCAACAATACCTGGCTGTGACTGGAAAGCCCAATAATGCAGTAGATGCTCACTCCACAACACTGGATGTCTCAGCTGGTCTGCAGTATATGCTGGAATCTTAAAGAAGTAGGCTTTAATGCCAGTCAAGGAATGGTTGTGCTAATAAGGCCAGTCAAGGAATGATTGTGCTAACAAGTTAAGAGCAAGCAGTGATATGTAATATGATTCTTAAAAGGTCTTATTAATAAAAACAAATCTGGAGCCAGGTATTGGGGGTGATCACTGGAAGATCAAAGAAGCAGAACAAGCCACAGCCACTCACCTTGCCAGTTCCTCAGCTGATCCTGTTTCCTCAGACTGGATGCCTCTCAGCCCTCATCCAGAATGGATCTGCCCCATTGAAAGGAAAACATGAAATCTTGAATCTCTGGAAGTAGTTTGAGGAGCATTTTGAGTTTTTCTTAGAATGTAGAATCATTGTAGCCCATCAGAAATTAAAGAGAAAAAAGAATGACCACACACTTTGCAGTCTGGCTGACATTTGACATGCTTTTCTACTTCCAGCTTTATAAACCAGCAAGAAAAAAATGGTTGCTGAATCGACCAGATCTACTGTGACATTGAGTATAAAGACATGTAGCAATAATGGGGAAATCATCTCAGTGCCTTCATAGGACCGGAACTTGCCTTAAATCTTCCTCAACCAGAAAAGGTTTCATTAGTGCTTGATATAATTGGAATGCCAAAGGGGATCACCTGTATAAATGGAAAATATATTTTACCATTTTTTATATAACTCTGCATGTTATGAAGAGGCCATCTCTTAGTACTGAAATGGTCTATAGTGCATGAATATGTCTTGTTGAATGACAGTCCAAAGTTGTACTGTCATTTTTCAATGTAAAATGATAGGAATGTCTCAAAGGCTTTACTGGATGGTGGATGAATGGGCAGTCACTTAGTGTGTATGTAGGTACAGTTGGAGCA